>NC_134857.1:76104892-76264892 GCF_049852395.1 Peromyscus maniculatus bairdii
CCATATAGCAACTCAAAACCAACTGAAACTCCAGTTCCAGAGTATCTGATGCTCTCTTCTGAACTCCTTGGGCATCAGGCACATAGCATGTGGTGTACATACATACATGCAGGCAAAACATCCCCACATAAAGTAAAAAATTAAAAAGAGTGTTCTTCCATGCATAATAGTGAATTAGATCATTTAAATGTCTAACAATAGAGACTGGCTAAGAATAAGGGCTGGGGATGGTAGAGGTGGAATGCTGGTGGCCATGTCAGAGGAGCAGCAGGTGGCAATTGACTTCAGGGTGTCAGCCCACCAGGAGGCAACTCCCTGAAGGATGAATCTCGGATAGGCAAGGTCCCAAGACCACTGATGCCAGAATATCTTTTGCTCCTGCTGTGCCTTCACATGTTTGCTGCTGCCATCTTTCTCTGGTATCTGGCACAGTGTGAATGGGTGTGGGAGATCCCCACTGCCTGTAATATAGTGTGTTTATCTCATGGAAACACCCCATTCTACTGGGCATTTTTAGCTGCGGATTATTATGAAGATGATTTCTTCCTAAGCTGTACTGTCTAATTGATAATAATGTTAGTTTACATAAAGTTTTGGTGATTAAAAATATAAACAAGGAAGTGTCACACAGCTACAACACATGAGTTTCTATTGAGGAGCTGTGTAGACTTAGGTTAATGATTAAGAAAAACAACTGAGTCCTGGTTAGCTCAGCTAGCTTAAATTCTTATAACCTGAATGTTGGGAGATGTGTTCAAAGGTTTCGGAGTGCATCAAAGCTGAAACAATGCTTTGAAAATAACTTAAAGTTAGACTAAGATGTTTTTGTCAAGTAGCTTTGAGGTAAAAAAACCCAAGAAGACAATCGAACGTTTTAGAAAGGCACATAGTTGAATGGGAAACTCATTAAAGTCAGGGAACAAGAACAAAGCGGTCCAGTTATCATTGGCTGATGTGCCTTTCTTGCTAGGATTGGTTGATGACCAAAGGTGATGATTAATTCCTTGTACCCATTTCTGCCCTCAATCTCCTGATATAAGAAACTACTGATGAGTGGGTGTGCACCCCAAAGATTTAAAGTAGAGCTGACTGATTCTTTTTCATATATAAAAGTTTAGGTTTGTGATTCCTTTAAGATTCCTTATAAGATTACCTTTTGAGATAAGTAATAGAGTGATTGGCCCCTTTCTTTGTAACTGTAAAATGCAGCCTGCCAGTAAGAGACCTGCCTGAGAAGACTGTCTTGTTTGCCTACACGGTTAATCTATAACAAGTTGCTTGGGTACAAATGTATGTGGGTTCTCAGAATGATTTGGTTTTTGCCTGTAATATGTAAAATGTTTTTTTTCCTGTTCACTTTGTATTCATTGTAATCATTCACTTGAAAAGCAGAATGTAACCATATTGTAATTTTTATATTTCCTGAAAGATTTTGCTGGGGTATATAAGCTGTAAGTGAAAGAATAAAGATAGAGCTAAAATGAGTTAGAAGGAAAACATCAGGAATAAAGATAGAGAAGAAAAACATCAAAAATGATAGAAGAAGGAGCTGGAGCTCAGTGGTTAAGAGCACTGGCCACTCTTCCAGAGGACTTGGGTTCAATTCCCAGCACACATGGCAGCTCACAACTGTCTGTAACTCCAGTTCCAGGGAATCTGACACCTTCACACCACACCCATTCACATAAAATAAATTAAAAAAATAAAAAGAATGAGAGAAGGAAATCACCAGGAAAATAAAGAATAGAGAATGCAAAAGAAGAATAAAGAAAAGATCTTAAAGAAACACACACTCAAGTGTGTGTGTGTGTGTGTGTGTGTGTGTGTGTGTGTGTGTGTGTGTGTTTCCCTAACCCCCTCAGATAAAAAGTCTAGTATGCGCCGACTCTGTGGATTCCCTTCCAGGCCTGTGCTACTGGGCGCTGGTCCCCCAGGCAGCGATAGTGGTGAGCTGGCTCAGCAATTAAATGCAGATATCAATCGTTCAAAGGACCAGCATCTGGTTCCCAGCACCCACATTGTGTGGCTCGCACCTGCCAGTAACTCCAGTCCCAGAGGATCCAACGCCCTCTTCCCGCCCCTGAGGGCACCAACTTTCATGTACACATACTCACATGTAGACACACAGGCATACGATTAAAAATACGATTAAAAATAAAAAATAAATCTTAAAGAAAGAAAAGGGACTAGGGATGTACATTAGTAGTTGAGTGCTTGCCCAGTATGGTTAAGTCTCTGGGTTTGATTCCCAGCAACCCATGAATATATGGGGGGAGGGAGCAGAGAGAGAGAAAGAGAGGAAGTGGGGAGGGGACGGTCATGATAGAGGGACACACAATTACTAAAAATCCTGTTGGAGTGTAGAGACCTCAAATGCCTTCAGGTGACTGTTAAGTGCACTAAATGTGGGATGGTACTCGGGAGTGGGGAGGACTGGTCACCTGGAGAATTTGTGCTCTGCTGGAGCGCTTTAACATTGACATTCTGGAAATGGATGTGCTGCCAAGAGGAGCTACAGCTAGAATTTTGCTTACAAGTGTACTGTTGAAGATTAGAATGTAGAAGGATACTTAGGTTTTTGTTTTTGTTTTTTCGAGACAAGTTTTCTCTGTGTAGCTTTGGAGCCTGTCCTGGATCTCACTCTGTAGTCCAGGCTGGCCTCGAACACACAGAGATCCGCCTGGCTCTGCCTCCCGAGTGCTGGGATTAAAGGTGTGTGCCACCGCTGCCTGGCCACTTAAGGTATATTTTTAATTGACAAAAGCAAGTAAGAAAACCATAACCAGGGCCTAAGGCTCTTAGTCGGGGTGGAGGGCTTGCCTAGCGTGCATGGGGCCCTGGTCCATAGTCAGGGTCACATAAAGAAAAGAAAGTGTAGGCATAGAATTATTCCAGTATTTTTCTTTTTTATTATTTTATGTGTGTGAGTGTTTTACCTGCATGTATGTCTGTGCACTGTGTGTGTGCCTGGTGCCTGTGGAGGCCAGAAGAGGGTCTTAGATGCCCTGGGACTAGAGTTACAGGCAGTCATGAGCCAGCATGTGGGTGTCGGGAATCAAAGCCGGGTCCTCTGGAAGAGCAAGAAGAGCAGCCGTTGCTCTTAACTGCTAAGCCATTTCTCCAGCCCCCAAAATAAAATAGACACAGAAATGGAAATATATATGTGTATATATATATATATATATATTTACATATATATTTTATATATGTAGATAGTTAATAGATGATATAATAGCCATCTCTCTAGTACTGTTTGCAATAAGTTTTTAAAGTATGTTTACAGGTATAACCATTTTCTGCCTATTGATCAGTCCGTGTTAACTATTTGGAAGGCTATTTGTCAAAATAATAATAGAAAATACATAGGCCTTATCATAGTCAAGGGTTGCTTTAAGCATGTATACTAACTAACTAAGTCTAGATAGAACTAATGAGTATCATGCTACCCTTGTTTCTCCAGTGGCAGAGCTGAGACAGAGCGATTATCCCCTAAGGACAAACAACTAAAAAGTGATGAGATGGGACTCAGACGTAGACAGCAGGGACCGGCTCTGGACTGCTATGCTATGTTGAAATAAAGATGTTATGATTTATGACTTTGCTCCGGTTTGTGTGTGCTTTTTATTTTTTTCTTGTGGATTCTGGTGCTTCACTTTTCTGTGCTAAGCATGTATCTCAGAATCAGGAAAAGCACAATATTTTGTTTAAAAGAATCCACAATTATCGTCCACGCGTGTGCTGCTTTGGGCTCCTCTAATTGCTGTTCTCTGTTAATGAGAATTAGTTTGTGTGGTTTGCTGGCTGAAAGCTTAGGCCCCGAAGGAATGAAAAATAGGACAGGTGAGTTTTACAGAGGGAGAGGAAGGCAGACAGGAGTAACCAGGCCTGCGGGCCCACAGAATTCAGTTGAGCTGGAATCAGAGAGCGTAAGTTAATGAGCACACTGTGGGGGCTGTCACTGAGAAAAGTCTGGTGCAGGCCTGCCCCATTCACTTAAAATGTGGTGGTGCATTGCTCTTCCCAGTCACTGGAAACTGTCTTCAGTTTATTTCATAGCTATCCATCGTATTTCCCGGCCCAATGGAGCACACAACAATTAATAAGGGAGACAATAAAGATATATAATAATCACTGATAGGTCTGAAGAGATGGCTCAGTGGTTAAAAGTACTGACTGCTCTTCCAGAGGACCCGGGTTCAATTCCCAGCACCCACATGGAAGCTCACAACTGTCTGTAACTCCAGTTCCTGAGACCCAACACCCATGGCAAAACGCCAATGTATGTGAAATTAAAATAAATAAATAAATAAATAAATAAATAAATAAATAAATAAATAAATAAATAAAAAACCACCGATAAAAAGCTTTGAAAGGTTGAAATAGCGAGAGCTCTACTCATCTAATTGAGGGAGGGGTGGTGTGGGAGGCGTGATGCGTCAGAGTCTCACTATGTAGCCCTGGCTGCCCCGAAATTCTCGGTGTGTACCAACATGGCATCTAACTTGTGAAGGTGCCTCTGACTGCTGGGAGTCCAGGCATGGCCCCCACCCCCAGCTTATCCTTTACTCTTAGATACTGAGAAGATGAAACGGTAAAGCAGACACAGCTCCTACCTTCACACGGCTTATATTCTAAAAATCGAGACAGAGAAATCATTATGACTTAGTCCAGAAAAGGAAATGAACCGTCCAGGTCAGTTTATAACTGGATGAAGCCAGGATACCCAAAAGAATATGACAGGCCAGTCTTTCTTGTGAATGCAAGCACAAAGTCTTAAATATTCCTAGCATGTAAAACCATCAGTGCAGTGGAAGAATTGACCCACTGTGACGAAGCAGGCTTCACTCTATGTAGAAATGTTTTAATATTAATCTTAGAGAGTCTACCAATAAAATTCACTAGATCCTTTATATAGTAGAGGTGGTTAAGATACACGATCATCTTAACAGACCCATTAAAAAAGGTTTGAGCGGGGCGGTGGTGGCACACGCCTTTAATCCCAGCACTCAGGAGGCAGAGCCAGGTGGATCTCTGTGAGTTCGAGGCCAGCCTGGGCTACCAAGTGAGTTCCAGGAAAGGCGCAAAGCTACACAGAGAAACCCTGTCTCAAAAAAAAAAAAAAAAAAAAAAACCAAAAAAAAAAAAAAGGTTTGAATCTGGCTGTGATGGATCGTGCCTGTAATCCCAGGACGGAGAAGGTGAATGTGGGGGTCCCTACATCATCACGGCTGTCAGGGAACCAAACCACATGAGGCAAGAAGGAAACTCAGTTCAGCATGACTTCGTGAGCTGGCGTTGGTTCAGACTTCTGGAGTCTGACACCCGGTGGTTTATTTAGATACACGGAAGTACAGTAGCAATGATCCCAGCCCATTGTACACAATAAGCTTAAGGTATGACTATACTGAAACTCTTTTGCCAAGTACATGTGACTTCTACCATGCACACGGGTTCTATAGTTTAGGGGCCCCGGACCTGGTGTGGTCTCTGACAGAGACAGTGTAGTGGCCAGCAGTCTATAAAGCACAGGTGACATCTCCCTAAGGATGGGCTCTCTTGGCAGAGAAGCAAAGCTAAAGATAAAGGTCTCGGGAGGGAGAGTCTGGGGTAAACGTTCCGGGGGATTTGGGGGAGGTCTGGCCCTACAGATAGGAAAGGTCACCAGGTCATTAACACCACCCACTCCCAGCCTTCTGGGTGGCAAACAGGGGTACATCTCCTGCACTGAGGAGACAACCCGTGTGATTAACATCCTGGTTTCTCCAGCGCTTATCTGTGTACACGCTTGAGGCCTGCAGGAGAAAGCAGGAGGCTCAGGATCAGGAGCTCAGGGTCAGTACCTGCTACGGAACAATTTGAAGGCTTGAGCAACCCAAGACCCTGCCTCAAAAAACAAGCACAATGCTGGGTGTGGTGTCACCTCCCGTCCATCCCAACACTCGGGAGGCAATGTGACAACGTAAGTGTGCACACTGGAAACAAAAAATGTCTATTCGAAGATGACATAATGAGGAGCTGGAGAGACGGCTCCGTGGTTGAGAGCACTGACCGCTCTTCCAGAGGACCCGAGTTCAATTCCCAGCACCCACATGGCAGCTCACACTGTCTGTAACTCCAAGATCTGACACCCTCACACAGACATACATGCAGGCAAAACACCAATGCACATAAAATTATAAATAAATAATAAAAAAGAAAACAACATAATGATCTACATGAAAAAAAAACTGATGAGTAAAAAATTAATCGAAGCCAGTCAGAGTAGGCTGACATATTAAAAATTTGGAAATATTTTTCTTTAATATTCATACATGTACTTAATATGTTTGGATCAAATCTACTCCTCATTCCTGTCCCTTCAGTTCTTCCCCATCTGCTACCACTTTCCCTGCCTACGCTTCACGTTTTTCCTCTCTCCCTCTCTCCTTCTCTCTCAGTGTTGCCTGTGTGTGCCTGAATGTGGGACCAAAATTGTTTATTATTACACTGTATTGATTGATTGATTGATTGATTGCGTGCGCGCGCGCGTGCGTGCGTGCGTGTGTGTGTGTGTGTGTGTGTGTGTGTGTGTGTGTGTAGTCAAAGGGCAGCTTGCAGGAGTCAGTTCTTTTTCACCATACGGGTAGCGAGGATTGAACCAGGTCACCAGGTTTGACAGGATGACGTTTACCCCTGAGCCATTTCACCTGCCCCCAAATGGTTTGCTATACAGCAGATACCGAGAGCATGAAACCACTCTTTGCTTTAGGTGACCCTCATGTCAACCAAACTGAAGAAGATTCAGAAACTTTGGGGCCATAAAGCTACAGCTTTGGGGGACACTGGATGTATCCAGAAGGCTGGGTAATGCTGGTTGCATGCTCACCCACAGGATCAACTTCAACAAATATTACTAGGTAACTGGGAAAGTTGACCTGAGGCATTACCACTTAACTGCCAGCCTGGATAAACTGAGGACCACTAGTCCATGAGCAGACACTGGTCAGTGGCCCCCAAGAGGAAGCTGATGCACCAACAGTTTGACTGTGGGGTCTGATGCTAAACGATGAATGTGGAGAATGTGAGCATTAAGGCAGAAGCAGATACAGAAGATAGTTGCTGTTATGGATCTCGGGATTTTAAGGGTTTTTTGTTTTTGTTTTTGTTTTTTTTTTTTGGTGTGTGTGTGTGTGTGTGTGTGTGTGTGTGTGTGTGTGTGTGTGTTTTGTTTTTTTCCCCTTTGATCTCATTCTGTAGACCAGGCTGGCTTCAAACTCACAGACATCCTCCTGGCTCTGCCTCCCGAGTGCTGGGATTAAAGGTGTGCACCACCACAGCCCGGGCAGGATTTTAAGATTTCAGAGATGACGATGCGCTGAAAGAAAACCTAGGCTTTAGAGACCCCGGTGTGATTTCCCTGCAACATGGCCTGGGGTGAGTTACCTACATCTCCGATTATTGTTTTCTTTGTACAAAGGATGGGGAGCCAGGAGAAGCTACTGTGTGGCTTTATTCGCATGAGGAACTCAAGCAGTCAAGACCACAAAGACAGAAAGAGAATGTACGAAGGCAGGAGGAGACCGCAGAGGCTCCTGGGAACTCCCGAGGTGGCAGTCTTTCCTGAGATCTCTCCTGTGTTTCGCCTTCTTTAATTCAGCTAAGACCACGTTCTGGGGGTTTATACAATGCCTAAAGGCTTACATTTAAAAGAAGAGCTGTCGAGGACACCAAGGGAAAGAATATCAACCACCCTTCTTTCCCTATGGCCTGGGGGTATTCTGTTACAACACAACCGGTAGCTGTTGCTGTTTACTTCTGTTTAAATATTTATTTATATCCTAACGTGTATGGATGAGTGTCTGCATGTCTCTGTAAGCACACCAACCGTGTGCCTGCAGTGTCCACAGAGGCCAGAAGAGGACGGTGGGCCTCCTAGAACTGGAGTTACAGACCATTCTAAACTGCCATGTGGGAGCTGGGACTTGAACTCAGGTCCTTGGGAAGAGCAAGTGCTCTTCACCACGGAGCCCCGTCTCCAGTCTGTTCCTACGTGATTGTTTCTGTGAGGCTTTTGCTCTCAAACCTCTATATTCACGTTTATAATTCTTGTCACGTATCTTAAGCTCAGCTAAGAAACAATCAAGAATGATCTCTGTAGTCTTTGAGAACACGGAGGGCCGAGTGCAGAGTAACAGTGTCACCCCTGCTTAGGACTCTTCGTCAAGCCATCTGCTCCCAGTCCTTGTCACCTCATCCCTAAGCCCTTTATCCTCTTTACTGCTCTTCCTATTTACGATAATGTCACCTCCTAAGCCTGGGCACCCTTTACTCCCCAGAATGCAGAGGCCGTAAACAGGGCCACACTCCCGCCAGGAAAAACGGTTGCTGTGGTGGTTTTTGTTTGTTTGTTTGTTTGTTTTTTGTTTGTTTGTTTGTTTGTTTTTCCTGGCCTCAGAAAAAAATTTAAAATGGCTCCATTGGAGGAGACCTGGAGTTTGTAATATGTAATAAAGTCCAGATTCTCAGAAAAGTGAAGCAGGTTGTATAGAAGTTTTATATAAAGGCAGGATCTGTATTATGAAAAATAATTATTAAAGAATTTTAAAGGCTGTATAGAGCCCAACATAGCAGCACATACCGGGAATCCTAGCACTCAGGAATCTGTATTGAACTCAACACAGCAGCATATGGCAGGAATCCTAGCACTCAGGAATCCGAGGTAGGAGAACTGTGAGTTAGAGTTCACAGTTAGCTATATCCTGAATTCTACCTCAAAACAAACAAACAAAAAAAAGCAACCGTCTGGAGAGCTGGCTCAGTGATTAAGAGGATCTGAGTTTGGTTCCCATATACCAACATGGTGGTAATCATCTGTAACTCCAGGTTCAGAGGATCTGATGCCCCCTTCTGGGCTCCAGGGGCATTGCCTGCACATTGTGTACAGACATACATACATAGAGGCAAGATCACCCAAACACATAAAAGAAAAATATATAAATCTTTGAAACAAATAACCTCCACATTAAAACAAAACAAAAAGCAAACAAACAAAAATACCTAACCGCCCCCCAAAAAGAAAAAGGTGCACAGGGCTGGAGCCATAGCTCAGTGGTGGAGCACTTGGCTACCACCACAGGCCCTACGGCAAACCCCAAGAACTAAAAATAGAGAAAGGCTATATGGTACGTCATTATGTGTACAACCCATATTTTTTGAATCCGTTCATACATTGGAGGACATTTAAGCTGTTTCTATATCATGGCTTTGGGAAGAGCGCTAAAATAATCATCTATTTGATGTACTGATTTATTCTTTGGATATATGTGCAATAGGATTGCTGATTATACGGTGATTCTAATTTCAGGTTTTTGAGAAAGCTCCATATTGTTTTCCAATGTGGCCATACTAATTTACATCCTGCGGGCGGCATCCGCATCCGCATCCTCACGGGTGCTGGCTATCCTTCAGCCTTCTGATAACAGGACCAACCATTTGGCTTGGTCTAGGGACTAAATCTCCACACTTTCGCCTTTGGGCATCTGAAATGAGGACTTCTCGATTCTGCTTTCAGAAAACTTAGCAGCTCGAAGGAATGTCTCTGTTTGTCTAGTACCCTGTCCTCCAGTGCCAGCCACCATCCAATTGTGATAAACTTCTTGCCACAATGTTGGCATCAACAGTGTCATCGTGGGTGCTAATTCTGTTTGGTGCTGCTGGGCAGAGACTCTCTGGACTCAGGAATTCAAAGGGAAACCTGGGTAACACAATGAGACCCCCATCTCAAAAAGAGTAGGGAGAGGGTTCCCTTGAACTCTGCACTAATACCGTACTTTGAGACCTTTCTCTTTTCTCTCTCTTGGGTTCTTAAATATATATACCATTGGACATGAAGTAAGATGAAAGCGATAGGTTTCTTTCTCCTCCCCTGCCCCCCCACCCCAAGACAGGGTTTCTCTGTGTAGCTTTGCACCTTTCCTGGATCTTGCTCTGTAGCCCAGGCTGGCCTCGAACTCACAGAGATCCGCCTGGCTCTGCCTCCTGAGTGCTGGGATTAAAGGCGTGCGCCACTGCCGCCCCGGCTACGGGTCTCTTTAGTCTAATGGAATGAGGGCGAATAGAGAATGACTCCAGGCTGCTTCGCCCAGAGGGTACCCCGCTGTGCAGTCCCAGTTTGCAGAACGTTGTTTAGAGAGGGGTAGTGAGATGCCTTCACAGGCCTCTGCTGTCGTTTCCAGTGGGTTTCCAGGTGCTGGGCGGCTGGGCTACACACCCCGGAACCCATGAATTGTGTGATTTGAGTGTGTGGTCACACTCTTGCACGCTCCCTCAACTAGATCGGAAGCTTCAGACCCTGAGGCAAGAGACGAACAGTATTTGTCACAGGTGAACACTGAGCAACTAACAACTCATTACTTCCATTATGAGTTCCAGATTTAGGCAGAGAGAGAGAGAGAGAGAGAGAGAGAGAGAGAGAGAGAGAGAGAGAGAGAGAGACAGTCAGAGACAGAGAGAGAAAGAGACAGTCAGAGACAGAGAGACAGAGAAACAGACAGAGAGGGACAGAGAGACAGACCGAGAAACAGAGGGAGACAGAAAGAACCACAGATGCAGAGACACACACAGAGAGACAGAATGAATGAGCAGACAGCCTAGATTTTTCTATTGAATGAGAGACTATTTGTGCTTCTAAATGACTAGGTTTGGTATAGTATTTGGTGGCAAGAGAAAGTAACCTAACCTAACCACTGTGTCTGTAACTTAGTGAATTTTAAATGTCTGTCTTCACGCCCTGCTGAAGCGGCCAGTCATATGCACATGTAAATCTTTAGTGGTGCCCATAAATACTGCCGATCAATGAAGTAAACACATCGTATCACAGAGCACATGAGTTCTCCCAGCTGCCGATGCTGTGGCTTCAATGTTGTCTTTTCTCCCCAAGTCTGAGTCGGGGTTACCATCCGTTTGCTCCCTCATGACAGGAGCCCCGAGATTCTGCCCACTGCACACAGCAGCACAGGTCTCTTTCACTGCACACCTGCTTTACGCATGCACGGGACTGAAATGACTGAATTCCTCATCTGTGACATCATTTCCTATTCGGGGCTCTGGATTTGACCCTTCAACTTGATGAGATGACGGGGAACTTGCTTTTCTAGATTAATACTTAACCCCTGCCATCCTTCCTCAGACAGAGCTTTACACTGGCTTCGTTCTGTCCAGCTCAACTCTCCCCGCCTGGAGGACCAAGTCCATGCCTTGCCTTCCTCTTCACCCCAGTAGGAAAAAGTCAGACATCTACAGCCTTAACAATGTAGGATTCGACACAGCAACCAGATTGTGTTCCTACAGAGAAGATACGACCCCCACAAGGGGAGAGCTGAGTCATTAAAAAACTTGGTTTTTATTTTGAGAGATAGGGAAAAAAGTTTGCTGTAAACTTAGCCCCCAACGACAGAAAAATCTTTTAAAACTATATACTTAGAAACACATTGCTTTTGGAGACTGGAGAGATGGTTCGGTTGGGAAGTATTTGCTGTATAAACACGAAGACTGAATCCTGATCCCCAACACTCTTGTGAAAACTGGGTGCTGTACACCACTAGTCCGTGTTCGGATGGTGGACACTGGACGTTGTAGACTCTAGTCAGTGCTCGGACGGTGGACACTGGGTGCTGTACATCCCTAGTCTGTGCTCAGACGGTGGACAATGGACGTTGTACACCTCTAGTCTATGCTTGGATTGTGAACACTGGATGGTGCTTGGGGTTTGTTGCTCAGGGAGTCCAGCCATACCTGTGATCTCCCAACTCAGTGAGAGACCTTGTTTCAAAAAATAAGGTAAACAGGCCAGTGAGATGGCTCAGCAGGCCACGATGCTTGCTGCTAAGACTGATGACGTGGCTTGATCCTGGACACCCACAGAGCGGAAGGAGATTGTTTCTGATCTCCATGTATTGTGACACATGCATACACACACATAGTGGAAGGAGATCGTCTCTGATCTCCATGTATTGTGACACATACATACACACACACAACAAATAAACGTAAAAGCAATGATGTGGAGCCAGGCAGTGGTGGTGGTGCACACCTTTAATCCCAGCACTCGGGAGGCAGAGGCAGGTGGATCTCTGTGAGTTCGAGGCCAGCCTGAGCTATAGAGTAAGATCCACGACAGGCACCAAAACTACACAGAGAAACCCTGTCTCAACACCCCCCGCCCCCCAAAAAAAGAAATAATGTGGAGAGAAAGATACAACATAGACCTCTGGTGTCCACATATATGCACTCATATGTGAACATGTAGATGACACACATACAAATACATACACACATACACACCCTTATATATATGCACACATATATGCATTTTTTTCTTTAGTCTGGCTAATGTAAATTGTGGAGAGGGAGAGAGAGGCCAAGCAAGGCAGAGACAGGACAGGTTGCCTCGGTGGCATCACCATGTACTCGAGAGCCCACTGGGGGAGGGGGGGAGGGGGAGGGGGAGGGGAGGGGGGGAGGGGGAGGGGTGTGGCGGGGCAGCATGACGGGGCAGCATAGGCTCCAAACCCTTGTTTGGGAACCATGAAATCAGCAAGGGCCCACAATTCTTTAGTGACACCAAAACTTTTGGGAAACGTGATTTTATATATAGTTATGATAGGGGTCTACTTCAAGAAAATTTCAAGATAAATCAATAACTTGAAATAAATATTTAAGTTTTGACAAGTTTTTAATAAATTGTAGGGTAACATTTTACTGTTAAATATGCAGTTATCTAACCCTACACACTTTCTTGTTTTAAATAAGTCTACTCCCAACTTTTGTGAGTCTCGGGACAAGAGTAGAGGCCCATATATTACATATCTAAATATCTGAAAGTTATACACAAAGTTAACAAGTGTTGTTAGATAATGCACGTTCTGTCCTCTCACCGTGACAAATATTTCTTCGTAACAATTTGTAAAGTTGGATTCAAATGTAGAATTGTTGGACCTCCAGAATGTGGCAGTGTAGGCATGCCATCTTATCAGCGATGTGCTCATCCCTGGCAGCATGGGCCTAGGGACCAGGCTTGAAAGGGCTCTCCAAGCTGGCTTTGGTCTTCGGGTTGGGGTCTCCAGACTCCTGGTCACTTACAGGGTGGTCCTGGGCTTCCTCCTCAGTGGGAAACTGTGTAGCCTCAGAATGAGGCTTTTTCCAGTTTGGGGCCCAGGGCAGGGAGGACCTTCACAGAGGGCCTTGGGGGAGGACTGGTTTGTCTCCTGGGCCTCACTCACCCTTCATTATCCTAAGTCTGCTACTAATCTGCCCTTAGCTTTGCCTGTCTTCTGTTTTCCCTCAGACCTCGGGAAGGCCACCCATTGTCCTGCTCAGATACTAGTTTTAATAAATAGGACACCGTGATCGTGTCTTCCATTATTTCTCTCTTTGGATCCAATTATTTCTACTAATTATGTGGAATCTTATTAGCAAGGTTTACTCACGGGAGGCCTGTCAGTGAGGCGTGTGGGAGGCAGTAAGTCTGGGAAGGGACAGGTGTTTTTCCTCAGTGAGAAAAAGGCCGTTCAAAGGGTTCGACCAAATTCCACTCTGTGGACAGAGAGACGAAGACTTCGAGGAGCATTTATACCGGGAAAGAAGAAACACCACTTATTGATCACAGCTGGTAAGCAGAAACCCCAAGACGGACCAGGTCTCTGGCAAGACATTGAAATGGGAAGTGAACGGCGACCCTGCCTCTAGGTAGAGTTTGTTTCCCAGGCAAATGGCGGGAAATGGACACCACACCAGGGTCCCATGGTATTCCCAGGACAAGTGAGCAAAATAAAGAAATCCTCACTCCTCACCCGGGTGGAACCCATTCCTGTGAAGGTACTCAATGCTTTGAGGTTCAAATGAAGCTGCCTTGAACCTGCTACCTTGCCTGAGACAGGACTGACCCCGTCTCTCCAGGGAGCCTGGCCCTGGGGATGAGCTGTGCACTTCCTCTGTTCCTGACCAACTTCCCGAGTGGATGACTTTTCTGTCGCCAATGTGCTGCGGTCCTCATCCGCACTCCATCGCACGAAGATGGGACGGGCTTTATAGACGTTTGTGCGCATGCGTCAGCCTTGCTGGAGGTTTGGAGGTGATGGTGACGCCTCCTCCTACTGCCACTTCGCTTGGCTTGGCCGTTCTCTTCCCTTAAAGGCTCTTCATGTTCCCATGTGGCTCCCGCTTTTTTAAATGTGCTTTGCTATGAGAGTCAGGGATTATTTATTGTCTTGCTAGGTAATGAGAAGAACTGGTAGCGGCTTGCCGGTGGCCACCACTTTCTTCCAGTTCTGTTAGGTCTCTGTGGACCATGTCCCCTTCCTCGTGGGCCAGTATTGACGCTGCTTTTCTTTCTTTGTTCTACCACACTGTAGCCTGTGCTTGTCACCAGTTCGAATCCCCTATCTCAGCCTCCTGGAGATTTAGATGTCAAGCCTAAGGCACCAAGCCTGGTGGCTTTGGTTTTAAGTCACAATATCTTCTTCCCCAGTTACACAGTGATTCCAAGACAGTCTCCCAGTCCTCTGAATTCTTTTTACCCCCGAGATGGATAACGTCAATTATAAATAATTATAACGGAGATAAGGATATTATTGTTATTATTGGCAGGAGAAAAATGTCCCTTCGAGGACAATTGAAGGCTTCTCAACAGAGGAATGATAGGACCAGATCAGAGTTTCCATCTGAGTAGACGAGAAAAGACTATGGCAGAGCAAGAGACTCACTGTGGGAGAGGAAGGTCAGAGGAGGTGAGCCAGGGCTGTGACAATGAGAATTCCGAGAAAGGACTTGAGGCAAGGGCCCAGGACAGAGGCACTGGAAACAGATGTACACGTAGAAAACAGAATGCTAATCCAAAGCAGGGGAGGGGGGGGACACAGCCGTGAGCAGGGCCACCTAATTGTAGATGCGCACATGTCCAGTGCTGGGACCCTGCAGGAGTGGGAGGCCGAAGCAGAATCAACCTGCTGGGCTGTGTGTGCATCACTCAAGATTAACCACTGTATTCTCTTGCTAAGTATGGCCCGAGGTCATACAACAGGTACCAGTTATTCAAATAAAGAATGGAAAAAGAGGCCCAGGATCAAATGGAGCATCTCACGGGGAGCAGGCAGCCAACTCCAAGGGGTTGGGTGGGCAGCAGAGGCAGAACAAACATCCCAGCCAAAGGCTGTGTTGTCTCCGTACAATCCACCCTATGTGGCGGTCCATTTCCCTGTCCCCGACGAGATGGAGGACATATGCCAAGCAGAAAAGAATTTGGACTTCCAACTCCTGTTTGGTCATAGAAGCCCCGGGAGAGAGTGACTGAACCTTTGCCCGCTGTACACGTGGTGGACATGGGAAATGGCAGCGACATCCAAACACGCTGTATCAATTTGCCTTTTGTTGAGTACTTATTGTTCACGTAGAGGGTCCAGACAAATGGGTGAATAGCCGATGCTTGATTCAGCATCATTTATGGGTAGTAAAAGGGGAGCTGCCATTCTTGTATGACCCGTGAGCCAGGAAGAGGAAGACACTCCTTGGGGGCAGCGAGTCCACAGATGTAAGGCTGGCACTCCTAACTAGCACTTGGGACCTCCTTCTAGCAGTCCACCCGCTCCTGATGGTAATTACTTTCTCATCAACTGTCCCCAGATCTTATATGTCCCCGTGTCCGCCTATCTGTGGGGCCTTCTCTAGCTGTTGGTTTTATTCCATTAGTTTCTCCTGACCTCAGGACTTCATTTCTTCTTAAACTAGGAATGGTACCTAAGAATAATGTTTTTCATGTTCAGATCCTTATCTTTTTCTTCCAGCTAACAAGCAACTTCCATTTCTTATTTCTTTCTGAGTTTTGGTAATGATCTGCAGGCTTCTGCACAGACCATCAGCAGCTTGGGAATAGCCATGCCGCTTCAGTCCATCAGTCTGGAAAAGCCACCGCTGATAACACGTCCCGGAGGGAGTGTGGTGGATGCCAACTGGATGGAGCTCCCGTGCAGAACATAAGCACATATTTATAACCTGGGAAGGCGTTCTTCGTGTGCAGGAGTTTAGCATCGGCCATTAGTGACATTTAAAAGCAAAAAGGCACATTCATAGGGGCTCACGCAGTAATCAGAGCTGGCTGTCGTCACCTGTCTCTACCCCTGAATGTGCCTGAACTTGGCTTGCTTCCCAGTGCTGACCTGGTCACGGGCAGCCAGTCAGTCATTCCACTCGTGGGCCTCATCTCATTGTCTTGGCTAATGTGTTAGCAGACTTAATTATTTGTTTCCTCCAAGCCTGGGGGTGTGTCACCTGCGAGGTGGAGCTGGGGATGACCCACCTGGTTGGCATTCCAGTCGGGTAAGTTAGCAGTTCCTCTCCTCACAGCCTAAGGAACTGGCTTCCCTCTCTACCAACCTGCTGGCCTCTTCTGGCCTTCAGAAGCCGTTCTAATATCCTCAGGGGATTTGTCAGGACCAGAGTAAGAACACACCCAACTCTGCCAAGGCTCTTCAGTTAATGTCCTACCCCAGCTCACCCAGCGACTGTGCTTGCAGTAATTGGCAGTGAGCCTTATTCGAAATGAAGTACCTCCAGTTCATCTCGGGCCCTCGAAGGGCAGAGATACTCTTCTTAGAGATTCCCCTAATGCCTAATCCTAGGAAGTCCTTACAAGTGCATAAAGGTAATCTAGTGCCACTCATGGGTTCACCGGCAAACTCTTCTTTTGGTACACTATTCTGTTTTTAAAAGTCAATTAAGTAGCCAGCGATGAACAAACACTCATGGAAATGCACAATTCAAGGCAACTGTCAAATTCCAATTGATTGGTGAAGACATTTACTGTTTGGGGCTTTGCACACAGCTCTTTAAAGGGAGTGATAAGAGTTTACACCTTGCGTAGAGAGAAGACACACGGGTAGAGGAGGAAGTTGCTAGTTACAGTGTCGTGCTGCGCTCACATCAAGCTCTCTCTTTCCCCAACTCCTTATTCAGTTAGATCACGGTAGAGCAGGAAATCATCGGTGCAGTGCGTAAGTGCACCGTGGAAACTGGCCAGCACTGTCAACCACAGCCATTCCCCTCCCAAGAGCTAGTTGTTAATACTCACAGGCACACCATGGGCAGCAAAGACGGAACACAGAGGTAGAGGTGGCAATTCACAAGTTGCTGTAGTCTGGAGCTTGAACCAGACTGAGGTCAGGCTGTATAGGAGCTTGTCAAGGAGACAAAGGAATTCTGCATTTCTTTATAATACCAGGGAACTAATGCCCTTTGATTAGTTGAGATGCTTTGCTTATAAGTCATAGAACATTTCACTCAAATGCCTTAAACAATAAGTAAGATGTATTAGCTTACGCAACAAGAGTTTGCAGTAGCCACACCAGTGTCGGTTAAGTCAGTCATTTACCAAAGGTCCAGAGTCGTTTTATTGTTTTTCCTCTGCTGTCTTCTGGATATCAGCTAGTCTTCGAACCAGCACAACAGTTCAAAATCAACATTCAAACAGCAGGAAAAAATACTTCATTCTTTCTTCCTGTCTCTTTGTAAGAACAAAGACATCCCTCTTACCCCAAAAAAGCCTCCAGCAGATTTCTCTGCATTTCATATTGGTCAGAATTCTACTGCCTGTCTAAGCACAGCCCCCAAGGGGTAATGGAATGTCATGACCATCAGTGTTTCTCCTTATCTCCTCCCCGACCTCCCTGAAGTTCAGAGCCTAACAGAGAAGGTTTGCTGTTGAATGTAATCAAGGCTCTATAAGCACAGAGGAAGGAGACAGACATTGGTCAGGAGTCCTAGTTGGCTTTCTGTTGCCATGATAATCGCCATGACCACACACAACTTGGAAAGAAAGACTTTATGTTAGCTTACAGACTACAGCCTGTCCTCAGGAGAAGTCAGGGCAGGGACTCCAGCAGGAACCTGGGGCAGGAACTGAAACGCAGACTACGGAGGACTGCTGCTTACTGACTTGCTCCCTGTTTCTGCTCAGCTACCTTCCTTATACACTCTAGGTCTGCCTGACGGGGATGGCCGACCTACCGTGGGTGAGGCCCTCCTCCATCAATCAGCAGTAACAGACAAACAAACACAAAACGTCCACTCCAAAGACATGATCTGATGGAGACAAATCCTCATCTGAGGCTCCCTCTCCCCCAGGGGTATCAAGTTGACAACCGAGAAGAGCTATCTAGCCTGTACTGCTTTGGTGGAGAGAGGTCTTTGGAGCACATTAGGAGGTATAATCTAGCAATGACATGTAAGCAGACAGAAGGTCCGGGAGTAAAGACGAACAATGATACTGGATGATGATGATGATGATGATGATGACAACAACAACAACAGGGTCTTGCTTTGTAGTTCAGGCTGGCCTTGAACTTGAAATCCTTCTACCTTGGCCTCCTAAGTGCTGGGAATTAGTCATGAACCGTAATACCCGGCTCCTGTTAGACTTTAATGACAAGTTACTAAAACAGTGGCTCTCAATGGCCAATTTGCTACCAAATTCAACTAATAGTGAATGAATGACTATCATAGGCCAAATATTGTTGTAGTTATTATACATAAAAATGATGAGTTTACCTCATGGAGATTTAGAATCTAATGGGTAAAGGGAATATCAGATGACTTATAACCTGTCTAAGCATTACGAAGGAACCCTGGATTTTCTCTCCTTTCTTCTTTTCTTTTTAACAGTAACAAAATTCACCTACAGCAAATCTCAAGTACACAACGTGACGTACACAGGGCTGGAGCGACGGCTCAGCATTGAAGAGCACTGGCTGCTCTTCCAGAGGACCCGGGTTCGATTTCCAGCATCTATGGAGCTCACAACCATTTGTACCTCCACTTCTAGGGGATATAATGCCCTCTTCTAGCCCCCATGGGAAAACAGGCACATGGTGCACAGATCTATATGCAGGGAATATACCCATATATGTGAAATAATAACCATTTTAAGAAAAAAAAACTTCAATGAGACATCCATGTGTAACAGCTATTAGTACCAACAGAATATCCCATCCTTTAGAAAACCCTTTTGTGTCTCTCTGTATTTAATGTTCTTCTCCTTTAATAGGTGGCCTTGGTGGATACTTACTATTGTGTATTTCTGCCTGTCCTGGAATTTTAGTTTCATCTAAATGACGTTTTTTCCTCAACAAATTGTGTGTGTGTGTGTGTGTGTGTGTGTGTGTGTGTGTGTGTGTGTGTCTGTGCGTGTGTCCTCTCACAGTGCTGGGTATCAAACCCAGGGCCTTTGGATCCTAGACGAGGGTTCTACAATTGAGCAAACATCAACAATCAAACGTTTTGCAAGGGTTGGAGAGATGGACCAGTGGTTAACAACACTTGCAGGGGATCCAGGACCAGTGGTTAACAACACTTGCAGGGGATCCAGGACCAGTGGTTAACAACACTTGCAGGGGATCCAGGCTCAGTTCCCAGCTCACACCCATCTGTAACTCCAGTTCGGGGTGTGTGTGTGTGTGTGTGTGTGTGTGTGTGTGTGTGTGTGTGTCTGACATCCTCTTTCTGGCCTCCCTGGGCACTGCACAAACTTGCTGTACATACATGCAAGCAAAATTCTCAAATGCATACAATAAGATAAATCTAAAAAAAAAGATGATTTTGAGTTTAACCGATATTATTGTGCTTAAAGGTAGTTTATTTATATATTTAAAAAAATCTGTGGTAGATAGTATAGATGTCCATTTTTTTATTATGGTCATTTTAAAGGTTTCCATTGGGTTCTATTAAGAATGAAGTTGTAGCCGGGCGGTGGTGGCGCACGCCTTTAATCCCAGCACTCGGGAGGCAGAGGCAGGCGGATATCTGTGAGTTCGAGGCCAGCCTGGTCTCCAAAGCGAGTTCCAGGAAAGGCGCAAAGCTACACAGAGAAACCCTGTCTCGAAAAACCAAAAAAAAAAAAAAAAAAAAAAAAAGAATGAAGTTGTAGCCGGGCGGTGGTGGTGGTGGTGGTGGTGGTGGTGGTGGTGGTGGTGGTGGTAGTAGTAGTAGTAAGTAGTAGAGCATGCCACGCCTTTAATCTCAATACTCGGGAAGCACAGGCAGGCGGATCTCTGTGAGTTCGAGGCCAGCCTGGGCTACAGAGCGAGTTCCAGGACAGCCAGGACCGTTACACAGAGAAACCTTGTCTCAAAAAACAAAAACAAACAAACAAAAAGTTGTTATGAACATTCATACATAAGCTTTTTGTAGACAAATATTTTCCCATTTCTAGTAGGTAAATACCCAGGAGTAGAATTTCTGGGTCAGAGGGCAGAAATGGATTTAACTTAGAAAAAGTATTTTTTTAAAATATAGATTTGTTGTCTTCAACCCCAAGAATTCTGAGTTAGCCTGACATTCCTAAGCAGTACAGTACATAGTTTTAAAAGTGCCCTAGAACCACTGGTCTAAATTATAGTCATGGTGGTAGAGAGGAAGTTATTTCGGTTTGGTTTTCTTTTCTACCACAAAAACATATAAATGCAAATAATTTCTCCTTTTTCTTCCTGGTTAGCTGCAAACAGCTTTCTCTGAATATTTCCCCTGCACCAGACCTCAGCCAGGTGCTGGGTCTCCTTTGAGGAGCTCTGGTGAAAGACAAGGTAAAGTGCAGGGAGCTTCTAGAAGATTAGAATCACTAAGACGAGGAAACCAAACAGAAACAGTCGTTAGGGTGGAAAAGAACGCTGAACTGAGTAGCAGATGAGGGCGTGGCCTTGTGGACACTGGTGGGGTTTTCCATCCTTTCCTTACTATTCTACCTAGGAGAAGAAAAAGAAAAAGAAAAGACTCAGCTGTCCTCCGGCTGCTGTGACTGTTCACAATCAGATGGCGGCGGCTTCTGAGCGTCGTCGGACACGGTGACAGCCAGAATGGCCGTACACCACGGAGCAGAGGCCCCTAGTTTATGGGCGAAGATGCTGACCGCACAGGAACGGGCAGGGAGTCACTTAATGGATCGGGGGCTGGCTGAGCCGGGACCAGAACCCAGGTGGCCTGGCTTCCAGCCCAGCTGACCACACTGCTGCCCACACAGACAGAGCTGGCCAGAGACAAGCAGTCCATTGAGCTACTGCACAAACAATGACTGACGGACGGACGGACGGTCAGTCAGAGTAAGAAAGAGGCATGGGGCAACTGCGACCTCATCACTTTCCTGATCCCTAAATTTCCGGGCAGGCCTACGAGGTGTGGTCGCTTGCATGGCGTTGACCAGCCGCTTGGCACAGCTTTTGAATCTGGACCACTTTTTGTGGTCACTGCCAGAAGAAAAAAGTCTGCCTTGTACTCAAGGTGGAGAGAGCCTCTGAGCGCCATACCTGGTCCCGCAGGGTCGGTGGGCGGGTGAAGCAGAACAGACCTAGTTAAGAGATGTTCGCCAGTTGGTCCTGGAGGCCTTGGTGAAAACAGCTTTCAGCTTTGCATAGATCTGCCTTCCCACTGCAGACCTAGCTATCAAGGTCTAGAATGTTCTATGGAATTCAATTAGGATCAACAGAAGTGACCAAATCTCATCCTATTCTTCTCTTCAAATTTGTCGCTGAACAATCTGCAGTCCCTGAATCTTTTAAGCTCTGGCCAAAGGTCTCTGCTTGTTAAGTTGCCTTGTAAATTCCGGTATGTTCCATGCAAGGCACCTTGCTCTGCTTGGCTTGAGGTGTGTACACATGGCCCTAGGTCCTGCCCTAAACCGTCAACTCTAAACTACTGAACTTAAGGGTGTCCTTCAAGAGATACAGCTGTCCAGCAGGCTTCCTGTTTCGGGTGTCAGTGTCTTAGTCTGGACGATGCTATGCTCCATCCCTCCCTCCCCTCGGAAACCCAAAGCCCCCTGAGAGCAGTGAGGGAAATGAAAAGCTGACTGTAGTGTTTGTCTTTACAGAAGAGCATGGTTTTGACAACAAACGCTGCTTTGAAGATGGGCACCACAGCGTCGGGTGCATGAACTAAAATTTAGGGTTCTGTTGGTTAGAGCACAGCAGAGGCTGGCTCTACTTTGTGCTTGCACTGACGTGGTTCTTCTGGGGGCACCCCATGTTCTTTTACAGATGTGGAAGGTTGAGGTGGCTTGTTTATGCTCTCCTAGGCACAGCTCACTGTAACCTACATGGCACACACGTTTGTCTTGCCTTACGTAAAGCATTTTTAATGCATTTCATTAACACTAAATTGTAAGATCGCTGGTGCCTGGGATTTATGTCTTTCGACTTTTCTATTTCCAGTATTAAGGAAGCGCTGTGCCTTCTTCACATAGTAGGGGCTTCAATAAATTCTGGCGTGGAATTACGCTGTAAGGTTGTAAAAACACATTAACAATCAAAAGTACTGTATAACTTCTACCGGCTGTGCTAAGTCTGCGGCGAAGGTGTCATCAGGGAGTCATTGTTATGCAAGTGAAGACCGTACAGAAAAGGACGTGTTCACGTCAGGAGTGAAGGAACAAGGGGCATGCACAGCTGGGCGGGGCTGGTTTGTCAGAAGCGCCGTTCATTCCCCTCGGGTCGGCCCAGCAGGACTGAGTGGAGTAACTAGAATGTCAGCCCTCTTCGCAAATATTCTCATCCTTCTCACCTTTCGGGAACTACTCCGCCCGTTTCTGTTTCTTCCCCCAGAGGGCTGGCGCCAACTGATGCGACCCCCAAGTCTTAGCAGAGTCCACGCCGAGCTCCCAGCTCCGGCTCGGCACCGCTGCAGCCCCGGGGGCGCGGAGGCGCGAGCCAAGAACGCGCGGGGTCACGCGCCGGGCAAGCGCCAAACTGGCCGCAGCCCCAGCGCGGCCCTGAGGGCGGGGCCGCTGCGGGGCGGGGCGGGGCGGGGCGGGACGGGGCGGGGCCGGCCGCGCCGGGCGGGCGGGCGGGCGGGAGGAGGCCCGGGGGCGGCTAGGGTGTCACCGCCAACCCGCTCCGGCCGGAAACGGGCGCTTGTTTCCGGCCGGACGGCCGAAAGCCACCGATCCTGAACCAGCCGCTGGAGTCGGAGTGGCGGCGACCCGGTGTGGAGCCGGCGGAAAGCCACTGGGGAGAGGCCAGCTGCGGTCCGTCCCGGCTTGGCTCCAGCTCCAGTTCCGGTGGGGAGCAACAGTCGCGGTGTCCGCCTCCGCCTCCATCGTCGTCGGGGGAGGGGCCGCTCGGACCCCGGGGTCACTGCCGAGGAATGAGGAGGAGAGGCGGCCGGGCCCCGCGCTCCGCCCCGGCCTAGAGCCTTGCCCTGAGAGTCGCGAGGGTAACGGAGCCCCCCAGCCCTGGCACCCCTCCCCGTCTCCCCCCGCCCCTCCCGCCTCTCCAGCGCCCCAAACTCTGCGCCTCCGAGCTCCAGTGCTCCCTCTTTCTGACCGGACTTCACCTGAAGCCATCTCCCTTGAGCGCCCGCTCCCCGCCTCGCCGCTCCTCGCTTTGGTCCCCACCTTCCCCTTCACCTGCGCCCTGCGCTCCCTGCCCTGCCCGGCCGGCCGTTCCTGTCCTCTCCCGGGCTGTGCGGGGCAGTTGGGACGGTCCCCTCTTGTCAGCCAGACTTCGGGGGAGGGATGGCGGAGCTTCAGGGTGGTCAGGGTGCAGCCGCCGGCCCCCTCACCCCAGGAGGATAAAGTTCTTTTAAAGTTACTATCCAAGTGCAATGGAGAGACAAGTTTGTTCTCCTTAGCGATAGCCAAACCGAGGTGTGTCCAGTAATGGAGGAGTGGGGCGGGGGGGGGGGGGGAGAGGCAGAGAGGCAGAGGCTGTGTGTGAGTGTAGGTGTAGAAATTCTAGGGCAGGCTTATGGACTTTAGAAAAAAAGAAAAGTTGCTCTGAGCCGATGGAAACTTTAGAAGCTGATGATGAGTAAGCCGGGGGCTGCGTGATCTCACTCTTCTCATAATTACTAGGTTAACGGTGTGGCTCCTGTCGAGATGGAATGGGATTTGTTTACTGGGCCGGCGTATTTTTAGCCTGTCGGCTCACAAGGACCAGCCCTCAGAGTCTGTCTTTCCTCTCTGGTGATAGAGTGTCTATCTAACCTAGGTGTCTTTTCTGGGCACAAGGCGCATGTAAAAATGGGGAAGTTGAAAGACTCGGACTGGTGAAATTTGAACTAAGAGATTTACCTCCCCTTCCCCCTCCCAAAAAAAATCAAAAAACTTCTTAGAGAATTCTTAGGGAATTTTCATGACTGCAAAGCCAAGAAAGAGCTAAGGACTTTGACTTTTGCTTCCCTTATCTTTTTGCGAGTACTACAGACGATGTTTTATTTAGGAAACTAAAAGCCGGTAATTTGTCGGTCTTTGGCTTTTCCCACTATATATTTAGGAAGTCTTTCAGGAGGCTGGATCCCTTTGTCTCTCAAAACCTGTTTCAGAGGTGGAAGGGCTGAGTAAGAAGCAGTAGTGGTGCTAAGATGAATCTAAAAGACTAACTGATTTCTATTTTAATTTTTTCTCTATTGTATAACTAAAATGACACTTAGAAAATGTGTTTCTTAGTCAATGAGATTCTGTTCCTGAAGGGATGGAGAAGTCTGCCAGAGAGAATCAGACTTGTAGTTATACGTTGGCCGTACATAGCTTATAAATGAACACATTCTAGGTAAACAATGAGGAATTAATTATGTTCTTTGCCCTCATTGTTTTCAAGCAGGTCTTTTAAGTTTACTAACCTGCTGTGCTAGTCTATTGATATTTTGAAGGCTGAACAGAACTGTACGATAAAAGAAATTGGCTGTTCCTCATGTGCAGAGCTGAATAGCAGCAGCCTGTTCTACCTTGACTAGTGAACTGGCATCTTCAGAGCGCCTTCTAACACAGGCCACTTTCTGTGTACTCAGAGATTGAACATGAACACAAATATTAGCTCATGCTACGAATAATTGAGAAGGTAAATATGCTGAAAACATATGTTCCAAAACCAAAATAGATTTTTTTCGATTTTCCCTCTCATTTAGGATTATCAGTACCTTTCTGCCAATCATTATCCATTAACGTGAATAATTTAGGATTGAATAGATGTCTGCTTTGACATTACACATTCAAGCAGGAAGTAAAGATGGAAAGTTGTTTCCAAACTACTACTGTTTTATTTATTTATTTTTGGTGGTCTGATCTGTCTTTTCCTTTCATTTAGTACCAGGGACGACTTCTGTGGGGGGGGGGGGGAAGCAGTAAAACTTTGCCAAAGAAAAAAGACTGGGGTGTTGTATAAGGCAGGATGACCAGCTGGATGCTCATGTTAGATGTACTGTGTGGAGTTATGTCACTGACTTGGAAATGTTCTTGCAGTAATAATTGCTCTATCTCTCTTTTCCTCTCCCCTCTCCTACCCATTAGTGGAAAAATATTTCAGTTGGAGTCTAAAATTGGATTTAAAAAAATCACATATCTCCTCTTGGAGTCTTGACTGTTAATAGTTGTTTTAATCCGTGTGGGTTGGCTGGTGCCAATAGTAGTTATGACATATGGCTAATTTCTATTTATATCTAACTTCCTTTTGTTGAACTGTATATATTACTGTACAGGGTGGGGATGGAAGAGTTTGTATAAACTTAGAAATGAGTGTAGAGCAAGCAGCCCCAAGAGCTAGCTCCACCACCCTTCTCAGTTCTTAGAAAGCTTTTTTTTTTTTTTTTTAAATAGAAATTTGAGGTACATTGTAAGCAGCCAAGTGAGCTATGGTGGAACAATTTAGTATCACAAATAAATGTTCACATTGTTATGAGAGCATTGTATTGCTTGTTAAAGTTTCTGAGCTCCCAAATGCCTCAAGTATTCTAATAGTTCTGGCTGAGACTATGGCAGGGTGGGGAGAGGGAGAGAGAGTTTGTTTGTGTGTTTGTGTGTTTGTCTAGGGAAGTATCCCTCTTATCACAAACACTTATCTCACCAAAAAGGAAAAATCAGTCCTTGGAAATGTGATCTCACTGATATGTTTCCTACGTGGAATTGTGACTGGAATCTTAGTAGCGCCTGATAGATTCAGACCATTAAAGTTCTGTGCAGGGCAGTTCATCATGAACTCCTGAATTCAGTTGGCTTTTTAAGATAATAGAAGAGAGGACTTACAGATGCCTTGCTGAATAGTGATTGAACACTCTTATGGCCGAAGCAGCCTCCAAGCTCCAGTGGCAGCCTTTGGGGATCTAGAAAGATGTAAAACAGGTGTCTTCCCTTTGAGTCGGGGGTGAGGGGTGGGGAGGTGGCACATGGGACAGGGAGGATGATGACATATACATGGGAAGAGGCTTTAGTGTTCAAACACTTTAAAATACAGGACACTGTCTAAACAGAACCAAGTTTAAAGTACTATACTGGCATGTGGATGGGCTGGAGAAAACTTGAAGTAATAAGGAATTAATGAGATTAAACAAGGGGAGCTTTCTGAATCAGTATGTTTTGAAATGGACTTGGGAGGCTATGGATTAGTCATATAAAACTATGGACTGTGAAATTAGATGGACTTTGGTTTTTTCTTTATGACGTGACCTTGCCCATGTCATTACATTGAAGTCAATGAAAAATGTTTTCTGTGTTAGGAATAAAAGAAAAAGATTTTTTGAGGGGCTGGGGATGCTTGCTTAGCATGCAGAGATCCCTAGATTCTGTCCCAGCACTGCACAGATTGGGTGTGCTGATGCATATATGTAATCCCTGTACCTGCGAGGCAGAGGCAAGAGGATCACAGGTTTATGGGCACCCTTCCTTGGCTGTGTAGTGAATTCATGCCCAGCCTGGGGTACATGAAACCTAGTCTCAAACACCCAGCGAAAGCGTTTCCCGAATAAAGTATAGAATGTGCAGTGTGCAATGATGGTGCGTATGAATGACTAAATTATGTGTGAGAGTGACTGGGGAGAATGTGGGTTGGTCGAGTCATGGGGAGGAAGAGGGTGGAAAGGACTCAGAGGCCAGACTGTTGGATGTGGATAGAAGGGTCAATAGAGTCATTGTAGGTCCGCGAACAAAGGATGGATTTAATGGGAAATATTGAGCCCTTTGGTCCAGGAACTCAGGGACAAGGAGTCAGGCAGCAGCCGGTACACTGTGACTCTTCTGCCTCTTTTCTGTGCCATCCTGGCCCAGAGAGACTTAGCCAGTAGATGAAAGATTCGGTGCAGGAGTTTGTGTTTGCGTACCTTGCTGTCTGAGCTCTGCTTGTCCCTGTCTCATAGTGCACCAGCCTGTGGAGAAATCGCGAGACTATGGCGGGGTTCTGCTCAAAAACTTGTGGTAAGGATGACATTATGTTTCAGGGGCATTTAGTTCTGCTAATGTAGAGAGTACCGGCATAAGAATTCAACACTCTATGAACAAATTTATTATTTTAAAACTGCATTATTTTGCTTGGTGGTGGTGGTACATGCCTTTAATCCCAGCACTCGGGAGGCAGAGGCAGGCAGATCTTTGTGAGTTCGAGGCCAGCCTGGTCTACAGAGCGAGTTCTGGGACAGCTAGGGCTACACAGCGAAACCCTGTCTCAAACAACAACAACAACAACCCACCCAAAAAACAAAAAGCATTATTTTTAAAGCCAGACTTACTATTTTGGGGGTTTTACTGATGTTGAATTTACATCTCTAAGCCTATATTTACCTGGTAACGAGGAAAAGACTGTAGGAGTGATGAAGTACAATTAATTTTGGCTTAAATATTTGGCATTAGAAATCCATAAAATTAATAGTCCATTTATGGGTAATTAAAACCAGACTATACTAAGTATCTTAATGTAGGCTAATTTCAAAATCTGTGAAGGTCGAATGTGGCCTCTCAGGCTATCTCCTTCCTGCATAAGAACATTGGTCGATGATGTCTATTTTCCAGCTAGAATGAATCTTCATTTACAGTATCTGGGGTCTCACTGCATTGTTAAAGGGCACTGAAAAATCTTCTCCAGCTATCTTGAAGGAAAATTCTTTGATGAGTAATTGGAAAAAGGGGTGTGTGTGTGAAAGGTCTCCACGTAAGAAAAGCACAGCTGTTCTTCAGTGGACTTAGTGCCCTCCTTCCTGCCAGCTGCCACCTTCTTGTATCATTACAAAGCTATGTGTGTGTGATGTCAGGAGCACAGGTTAGTCCTTACCTTGAGTCAGGTGATTCCATTTCTGAGCTGGAAACACGAGGCAGCAAAGACGGATTTTATCATGTACAGCTAGATTGGGATTAATTTCAGCTGTATTGTTTAGTTATGTCTTATCCCTTTATTTCTTCTAAGAATTAGTTTGGGGTAAGAAGAATTAAGTAAACTTGCTTTTATTCAGTTCTGTGCTAAGTGCTTGAAGGACTGGGGGAAATGACAGCTTTGTGTCCTTGAAGAGTTTTGAGTTGAGTTGCAAGTAAGAAGAATAGAATGGATGTCTGTCGAGCCTGTATTTACATGCCAGGCACAATGTTTAAATTGAAAGTATATTATTAATTACATAACCCAGGCCTTATACCATAGACACTTTAGGAGAATAGTACTCTGGTAATTATGGAAGGTACCATAGAGGAATTATAGCATTTCAAATGCTTTTAAAAAGTGAATTAGGAAAGGCAGATATAGTGACACACACCTGTAATCCCAAATCTTAGCACATGAGAGGCTGAAGATCAAAGATTGTGGGCTTCAGATCAGCTAGAGCAGCATAGCAAACCATATATATAAAACCAGGAGGAGGTGGCGCACGCCTTTAAACCTAGCCCCTGGGAGGCAGAAGCAGGTGGATCTCTGTGACTTCTAGGATAGCCAGTGCTACACAAAGAAACCCTGCCTCAAAAAACAACAAAAAACAAAACAAAACAACCACCACAAAAACCAAGACATCAAAGGGACCAAACAAAGTCCTGGAAACATTCAAGATGTTCTGGGGGTGTTGATTAGATTGACTTGAGTAGCAGTGAAATGAGGGTTGTTTGGGGTTATGTTAATGAGAAAAGGGAGTCTCAAAAAGCTAGGCTAACTAGGGAAAAGGGAACCTGTGAAGATTTCTTAATTAGAATAGTAATATGACAGTAAGATACAAGTTGGCCGCTTGTTTTAAATAGAAGAGTTTGCTGTCTGGAGTCTGAAGTGAGGGGCCTGAGAATAGCTTTTGAAGGTAGAGTAAGAAAAGAGTAGAAATGAGATAGTGAAGGAAAGTTGAAGCTTGTGAGGACCGGGTATGGGAGACAGGCGGGCCGTGAGTCAGATAGGACTTGTCAAGCCTGGGCTCTATGAGACACTGACTGAGATAAGACATTACACAGATTTCCTTAGTTATACTTTCTAAAAAGTTTGTATGTGTGTGGGAGGTCCTTCATGTGTGTATTTGTACCATGTGCATGCCTCTCTTGGCCAGGTTAGGGTGCCAGATTCCCTAAAACTGTAGTTACAGGTGGTTCTGAGCCACCTGATGTGAGTGCTGGGTCCTGAACCCTGGTCCTCTGGAAGAGCAGCAAGTGCTCTTAAATGCTTAGCCATCTCTGCAGCCTCAGATTTCCTTATTGCTAAGGAAATGATACTTGATTTCAAGTGGCACATGTCCAGAGGAAGCTGTGTTGGTTGCCAGAGGTAAAGCTGGGTGGGTGGAGGCAGTGGCTAGCAGGTTTACCAGCAAGGATGCAGTGGCTGTACTTGTGTGAGGATGGATGGGTTTAGAGAGAGCAGCATGGGAAAGACAAACAGTAAGCCTGAGTGTTAGCATTCTTCCTTCCGGCCCAGCCCACTTGGGTCTTCTTTCTCCTTCCCTGTTTATTTGGTTCTGTTTTCTATTGTCTGCCCCATCCAGTGTCTACTGGATGTCTCCCATCTTACAGACTATGTCCTGTATACTGAAAGGATGGGAATGGGTCAGGAAAAGTCTCTGCCCACAAGGAGCATAAGGCTCTAATTTAATGGTTCTCGGCATGGTAGGTCCCATATCAGATATTTACATCACTATTCATAACAGTAGCAAAGTTATAAAAGGTATGCAAAAGCAAAAAGTTACGAAGTAGCAACAAAATAATTTTATGGTTGGGGGTCGCCACAACATGAACTGTATTAAAGGGTCACAGCATCAGGAAGGTTGAGAACCACTGGTCTAATGGAAAGGTAATAAATATATAGATGAAGTGTGATAAAAGCTGAGTAAACATTATGGGGTAGAGAGTGGAGGCCCATGGGTCAGTTCTGCTGTGGGCAGATAGGATAAATGATCGACTCCTAGAGGAAAGAACATTGCCCAGGAAATGACGAGCTAAGCATGGAGCCTGCAGGAGACTCTAGCTTAAAGGAATGAAGCAGATCCACGGAGTGTCTAGAAATTACAGCTGGCAGACAAGATTGGGCGAGGCTGGATCATGTGGAGCTTTATCTCCTGTCAATATGCCCATCCGTCCATTGTTTATTGAGATGGAGTTTCATGCTGAAACCTATGCAGGCCTGGAATTTAACTGTGTAGCTCAGGCTGGTCTTGAACTTACAGCTGTTTTTCTGCCAGCCTCATAAGTGCTCCTGAGTACAGATGTGAAGGTCATGCCTGGCTTATGCTTATTTTGTGGTGCTGAGAGTTGAACTCAGTGTCTCATACATGCTAGGGTATGTGCTCTACCACTGGAATGCTTTATCTGGTAGCTCAGTAAACGATGAGGTAATAAGGATTATAAGCATATGGCGGCATGTCTCAAATCCAAGACCAGTTATTTCAGTGGTGTATAAAGTGTATTCGAGATGAACAAGACTGAAGGCCTTTTAGTAATTTCCTGTTTAACTAGAGCACATTTGTTGATGGAATTTATGGAGTTAGAGAACTGGAGGGATTATGATGTTTTCTTACTGATTTTCAGATTGAGTACCTGAGGATTTAATCAGAGTCACAGAGTGGTTTTTTTTTTTTTTTTTTTTTTTTGATGATGATGGCTCAGTCTAGAATTCAGTCTTCAGTGGCTGGCCTTTGGCAGGTGGTTAATAAATGTGAGGTCACCACACTGTTCTCTGTCCTGTGTCAGTGTTTGTTTCCCCCACCTTGTGTTGTGCTGAAAGACAAGGCCTCATCACCTCATCCACTGTCCTTGTTAACCAAGTGAGCAGTGGTGTTTCCCAAGGCCTGACTCGGAAAATCTTGCTTTGAAAGTACCACTGAGGAGGGACAAAAGTCGAATTAGGTGCCCAGGAGGCGGGTGAACAGTGTGTTGGGATTGTAGCTGTAGTGGTTGGGTGTAGAAGGAGGTCAAGGTTTTCCTGAGGATGCAGATCTATTTTTCTTCCCCACTAAATTCCCTTCACGTTGCTTTCCGTTAAACTTAGTTTTAAGTTGGGCCAGCAAAACTTTTGTTATTAAGAAGAGGCTGTGGCTTGGTATGGTTTCCTATTGCTGTAATCCCAGCACTGAGGGGCTGATGCAGGAGGTGGTGAGTTTGAGGCTAGCTTATACTACAGTAGTGAGACCCTGCATCACCCCCCAGTGTCCCCAGCCAGCATGGTGGCTCATCCCAGCACTTAGTAGGTAAGGTAGAAGGACTTGGAAAATTTGAGCCCAGCCTGGGTTACATAGTGAGTATCAGGACTGTTTGGATCACAGAATGAGACTTCGTTTCAAAAAACAACGACAGACAAACAAAAACCTCAAACCAAACCAACAGGCCCAGGCAATCAGACACTACTCAGACTCGAACTTGGCTGTGCTTTGAACTGTGGAAGGAGATTGGTTTTTATAATAAGAGTTTGTGTGTGTCATGCTTTGCTGGGGAGGAACAGGATGAGATAGAGAACATCTTCCGTTTCCTGATTCCCTTGGGGAAGTTAAGACTCTGGGGAGTGGGGAAGGATGGGTACCTTCTGATGGCCTTCCTCAGATCCTGACTGACTTGCGATTTTCTTCTGTTTTCCGAGCTGTGTCAACATCTTCCCCAGCGAAGGGCTTTGGTTTGGAAGCTGTCCACTTCAGCAGAGCTGCCAATTCTTGATTCTTTCTCAAGTGGGCAAGGGTACATTTTGTTTTGTTGGTGAGTGTTGGGGAGGAGAAAGGAGGCACAGAAGAGTGCCCACAGCCAGTCCTTGTCCGGCTCGCTCTGGCTGCCAGGTCCCCGGCTTTGTGTCGGGGGAGATGACTTGGCTGCACGGCATCTGAGTTATTTGGGAAGGTGGCTCTCACTCTCCTCAGCTATCTGATTGGGATGGCGGTATAAAAACTTCATTCTTGGCCAGTGTTGTCAGCCTCTGCTCCACCCTCTTCTAGACACTTCTTGTGTGTACTGTATGAAGTATTTATGACTCTTCAGCCTAGAGTGAAACCAGTCATGCGTTCCCTTAAAACAGCGGCTCTCAACTTGTGGGTCGCAACCATTTTGGGGGTTGCTGAAGGATCCTTTCACAGGGGTCGCATATCAGGTATCCTGTAGACCAGATGTTTTCATATTAGGAGCAAAATTACAGTTATGCAGTAGCAACAAAAAAATTGTATGGTTCAGGGTCACCTTTCTATCTTGCCTCTGAGTGTTGTTATTGCATCAATGGCCCTTATTTCTGGTTTTCCTCTGTTGTGCTGGGCGTCAACCTCAGGACCCCTTTGCATGCTAGGCAAGTGCTGTGCACTGAGCTGTATTCCCAACCCATGATTTCCCCAGCTTCCCACTACCTAGCCCCTCCTTTTCAATTTTTGTTGTTTATTTTGTTTTTGTTTTTTTGAGACAGGGTTTCTCTTTGTAGCCCTGGCTCTCCTGGGACTCACTGTGTAGGCAGCCCTCAAACTTAGCGATCCACCTGGCTCTGCCTCCTGAGTGCTGGGATTAAAGGCGTGCGCCATCACTGCCCAGCTCCTTTTCAGATTTACATGAGGAGCTGTTTTAACATTTAGAACATTGTAGGGAAAAAACCCTAACAGATAATTTTGAGCCCACGACTCAAATTTAAAGAATATTAGTATTTTATCTTACTTGTTTTAGATTTCATGCACTCTAAAAAATGTTTTACAAATATAGCTGAAGTCCTACCCTTCCTCTTTTCAAGAAGAGACTGTGGGCCTGATCATTTCATTTTAGATTTTATACTTTTCCCCCACATATTGCATATTCATAAACATGTTTATGTATACTGTATAATCTTATGTAAGTATAGTCTTACTAGAAACAGACAATAGGATGTTTCCAGTGGTGTCAGATTGCTTTTTCAGATGTCTAGCTGTGGGCCTAGTTTATGCTGTCCCTTCATCTTGAAGCTACTTCCTCTTTGACTGCTCAGGAGCCCCACCCCCGTTAAGCTTCAGTGTCTGGTCTTCCACGGCATCTTTTGTTTGTCTTCCATAGGAGGTGGTGCCTGTCCCGCTGCTGACCTGCACCGTTTTACTGAACTTGTCATGTAGGATCTGTATGGTCTCCTGCTCTGGCTCGTTTGTGCCGTCAGGAGTCTTCGTCTAAGCACTGTAGGTGCCGTGAAGACAGATAAATAGTCTCTTTTATGTTTGGTTTCCTTGTGGTCTTACCACAGTAAGCATTTAGTAACTATTAGTCATGATTAGTAAGTAAGTGGTCAAATTAATAAAAAAGGGAAGGTATCCATTGTGTTAGTGAACTCTTGTTTTAATTTAAAAATTTGAGATGGCCCTATAAACAGAAGGCTTACAAAGAAGCAGTCTGCAGTAAAAGGGTACTGAGAGGCACGTGAAGCCCACTCAGGACTGGTTTCCTGCAGGGGTGAGAGCACACTTTGGAGACTGGAGTAGAAATCGATAGGTGATATCATCGCAGTGGCAGACTCCTGGGAATTGATCCTGGTGGCTTTTGATCCTGTGTGCTCCCGTGGCCAGGCTCACCACACTAGCTATCAAATTCTGCTTTTGTCATCACAGTTTGGGCATCCTCATCAGAGATGAGTCACACACACACACACACACACACACACACACACACACACACACACAGCCACCTCTCTGTTTACTTACTAAATACTGCTGAGGACCAGGAAATTTTGGCCTCTGAAGAAAACATGATACACACATTCTTATATACATGTGTGCATGTATTTTTAACCATGTCTCCCACCTTCACCACACATTTTTACATACGTGTGTACATGTACTTTTAGCCATGTCTCCTTCCACCTCTGGCTTCTCAACTTTTTTTTTTAGTTTTTTTAAGATAGGGTCTCACTGTGTAGCTCACACTGGCCTGTCCAAGAATTCACAGTCCTGCCTCAGCCTGCCCACTGTGGGTTTACCAGAATTATTTGTTATTGTTTTCCCAGACAGGGTTTCTCTGTGTAACCCTGGCTGTCCTGGAACTGACTCTTGAGTTCGAGTCCAGCCTGGTCTACAGAATGAGTTCCAGGACAGCCAGGGCTGTTGCACAGAGAAACCCTGTCTCAAAAAACAAAACTGAGGAGGCCAGGATGTTTCAAAAGCTACAGATGATTGTTTTCAAAGCTTCAAAAGCATATTAGTTCTGCAGCATAGAGTCCTAATAAAACATTGTTTGGGCCTCAGTGATTTGCCCTACCCCCAAGTAAGAGTTAAATATTAAGGTAACTGTATGAAATTGTTAAAAAACAGTCAAATATTGGTAATTTTATTTATTTATTTATTTATTTTGGTTTTTCGAGACAGGGTTTCTCTGTGTAGCTTTTGCGCCTTTCCTAGAACTCGCTTTGGAGACCAGACTAGCTTTGAACTCACAGAGATACACCTGCCTCTGCCTCCTGAGGGCTGGGATTAAAGGTGTGCGCCACCACCGCCCAGCGTGGTAATTTTATATACTTAAATCAATATGTTTAACATGAAGTTTAATTTCCTTTTGGAGTTCTGAAGAACAATATCATGAAGGTTTTGAAGTAGATAATCCCAAATCTAATTATATCTCTGAAATGTACTTCTTATTTTATTTCAACTGCTTTTCTTTACAGTCATTATTAGGTCAAATTTTGATGGAGTGTCTATTTCAGATTACATGTATGGGGTATTGAGAAGGTTGGAAGGGAATGTGTGGGGCCAGAGTGACTTCAGTTAATATCTTCAGAATTGAGATGTTAATTATTAGGGTTCCAGAGATAGTTCATTCGCTAACTTAGCTTTGGCCAAGAAGCCTGGGATGTGCCAGGTGGTGGTGGTGGTGGCGGATCTCTGTGAGTTCAAAGCCAGCCTGGTCTACAGAGCGAGTTCCAGGACAGCCAGGACTACACAGAGAAACCCTGTCCCAAAAAACCACACCAAAACAAAAGCCTGAAGTGAAAACCTTTGCGGTGACTGTGTGTGTGTAATTGATTGTGTTAAGTGTAGTGAGTTTACACGTCCTGTAAATGACACCCCCCCCCCCACACACACCTTTTGGCTGACTCCATGCTGCCTCTCTAGCCTCCATAAGGACATCTGGTGTTGGAGAAGATGCCTGTAGTCAGGTGGAGACGTGGGGAAGGAAGAGGGAAGGAGCTCCAGCCCAGACTGTCTGCTACCCTGTGGAGGTCGGGGAGGAAGATGCTGAGGTCAGGAGAGAGCAGAGCAGCAGAGGTCAGCAGGTATTCCAGAGGAGCACCGAGGACCGGGGCAGAGCGTCCTTCCTGACTCGTCCAAACCTGGCACAGGCTCTGTGAAAGCCTTGAAATTTAGCTCTCTCCGGGCTCTATACTTACAGTTAATTGAATAACATGTAAAATGTAGCTGAAAAGATCAACTTTGTGTTCTGCAGCAGGGTTGTTGTATTTGTTTTGTTGTTGTTGTTTTGTCAAGGCTGTTTTAAATGGGTTAATACTTTTGTGCCTTTAAAAATATTTATTTATTTAATGTGCATTGGTGTTTTGCTTGCATGCATGTCTGTGAGAGGGTGTCACATCTCCTGGAACTGGAGTTACAGACAGTTGTGAGCTGCCTTGTGGTCACTGGAAATTGAACCCGGGCCCTCTGAAGAGCAGCCAGCACTCCTGACCACTGAATCATCTCTTCAGCCCCGCTTTGTGCCTTTTGAATCATTAGCAGCTAAGAGCGAAGGAAAAGGAGCTTTCTTCTCTGAGACTGTAATGTTAGTGGAGCTTGTTGTTATGTGGAGCCGGTCTACTTGGAGGCTGAGGAACAGCCGTGGGGAAAGTGTCATGTGGACAGCCCCACGCACGGTTCAGGCAGCAGGTCCGTGTCTGCTGGTAAAGCCCCTGTGAGCCTTTGCTTCTGTTTCCTTTGAACTTGGAAGAGCTCACCTGTCTGTAAGCTCATTCCTCTTGATTTCCCATCACTTACTAGGGGACAAGTCTCTGATGTCCCTAACTCTTGGTTACTGTTGTTTACTGACCAGAGGTAGAGACTTCCCATTACTCTTGTCAGAATTCTGAAGATAGATTTGAAAACGAGACCTAAGTGTTGCCATATCCTAGCTTCTTTCACACCCTCTTTGTAAGTTTTTATGATATTCTTGTTCATAATGAAAATTAAGATTGTGTAAGTTTCCTTCAGTGTTTGATGACTGGTGAAGATGATGCTCTCCGTGTCCTGAGCACTGTGTGCACTAGGCTCTGGGCGGACGATGCTCTCTGTGTCCTGAGCACTGTGTGCACTAGGCTCTGGGCAGATGATGCTCTCCGTGTCCTGAGCACTGTGTGCACTAGGCTCTGGGCAGATGATGCTCTCTGTGTCCTGAGCACTGTGTGCACTAGGCTCTGGGCAGATGATGCTCTCCGTGTCCTGAGCACTGTGTGCACTAGGCTCTGGGCAGATGATGCTCTCCGTGTCCTGAGCACTGTGTGCACTAGGCTCTGGGCAGATGATGCTCTCTGTGTCCTGAGCACTGTGTGCACTAGGCTCTGGGCAGATGATGCTCTCTGTGTCCTGAGCACTGTGTGCACTAGGCTCTGGAAGATGATGCTCTCTGTGTCCTGAGCACTGTGTGCACTAGGCTCTGGAAGATGATGCTCTCTGTGTCCTGAGCACTGTGTGCACTAGGCTCTGGGCAGATGCACCAAAGTGATGCTAAGAAGGTGTTGTCCAATAAATAAGCAAGAGTAAGAAGATAGGTCCTGTGGGAATCCATATTCTGGGTTAAATAGGACTTGGTTACACACACACACACACACACACACACACGCACACGCACACGCACACGCACACACGCAGAGAGAGAAACAAATGTAGACTTTGTAGTATATATAACATCATACAGCATTTTAGAACTGAAGAACTTTACATGTTACTATCATTTCCTAGCTGAGGAGAACAAAACCAGAAAATTTGAATTACTTGTCCAAGATTGTAGTTAACAACAAACACTGTGTATTTGCTTTCTGGAAAGTTGGGCCTCCGGTATAGAGTAATATGCATCAAGAAATTAATTATTAGGGCTCAGGAGATAGCTCAGTTCTTAAAGTGCTTGTCAGTCACAACCTTGAGGACCTGAGTGTGATCCCTGTCACCCGTATAGAAAGGCTGGCCTGGTGATGGGAATGCTTGTGACCTCTGACCTGGGGAAGAGGGACAGGCAGATCCCTGGGTCTCAGTGGCCAGCCAGACTGACATAGAAGGTGAGTTCCAGGCCAGTGAGAGACCCTGCCTCAAATAAATAACAATAAGTGAAGAAATGATAAATAAGTCAAAGTGAAATGACCCCTAATGCAATTCTGTGGCCTCCACGTACACAAGCACATGTGTACCCACATTTGTGTCTGTACGTGCACACACACTGTGCACTTGCAGACACATGAACAGAGAACTTAATAATCTTGTGAGTACTAAATATTTGGAAACGAGATAAATATTAATGCAAAGTCATGAACACTAAATACCAAGTGAGGAATCAATTCATGTAGCATTCTGTGTAAGTATGGAAGGTAGAGGTAAAAATTTCCTCTCCTCGTGAGCAATTTGAGTGATTTGAAGAGAAATACAATTTAGTAATTTTTATTGTAGAAAAGGGATAGATAATACTGTGCATATTCTCAAATGGGCTAGAACAATAGGAAAGTTTAGCTGGGTTGGCTTGGGATACTTTTCTTGGGAAGATTTTCCTGCTGGGAATCTTTGGAAACGGTGATTCTAACCAGAGGCTTTCAGCTAACACTGAATTGAGAGTCGCAGTCACTAGTTGGTTCGGCTCCAGTAAGCAATAGAGCTTGGCCTGGAGCTCTCTGGACTGTCCTGCAGTGTTCTCTTTTACCGTATCGTATTGCTTAGGAGGAGGTAGGTCGTGGTTAAAAGTGCAGATCAGATGCCCGGGAAATGGAATGGGAAGTTAAAGACCACATTATGATGAGGTCTAACCACAAGCTGTTTCAGTTCTGGATAGGTTTTCTGTGCACTTAAACACTACTGTGTGCTCACGGCTCTCATGCTCAGAGCGCACTACAACAAGGAATTAGTGCTGTCTTCTCTTAGACTCAGCTCTTTGTACTCAAAGGGATAGACTCCTTTGGATCTTGGATTTAAATGTATGTTCTCTCTGATTCTCAGTTTCAAAGATGAAATAATTTTCCCTTTGCTGCTTGGGTTAGTGAGCTGTAGGTAATGTCTTTTTGGAATAAAGGGAGGAAGGAGGTCTAAATTCAACTCTTTCTGGTTTATATTGTCAGCAGTTAAGAACAACTAACATAAGTGCTTTTACCTAAAAAGGGAAGTGAGTACTGTGAGGCTGTTGAGTGTTTTTACTAGCAGATTAGAGGCTTGTACGTGGTTTTAAAATACGTAACCAGACACATTAATGTAGTGCTCTTTCTCACCCCTCTTCTTTTCTTTTTGGCCACGATTTTATCTTCGGGTTGACAGATGCCTAAGGATTCAGAATAACATTTGTTATTTTCAACTGTAAGGGCCTGGCACTGCTCTTAATTTTATCTGCCAAGACTGTTTTCTGGGTTTTGTGACCAGGTTTCTAGTAGTAAACACTTTCCAACACTTGACTTACAGGACCCATACCCTATTTTGTTCTCTGCCAGGGTCTCTGTCATGACTTTGACCTGGCTGGAGAATAAAAGGAAGACAGTATTACTGTTTGAGAGTAGACCCTATCCTGACTTCAACCTGGTACTTTATATCTCAGTTAGTACAACAATCCCCCAAGGTAGATATCCTTACATACAGTTACAGATGAATTATTCAAAATAGTCATTGCTGTTGTTGAGGCACTGTGCTGAGTACTAAGGCTTAGTACTAAGTACTAAGTCACTGAGCACTAAAGTGCTGAGGATATTATGGTGAATGTCACATGAGGTCCCTGCCAGAGTTACAAAGAGGCTAAAGGACTTACCCAAGGTTCCAAGAAGAATGGTAGAGCTAGGATTTAGATAGAGCTTGGATGGATTCCAGAGGTAACGTCTGCAACCATTATTACATTAGGCTGTCATTTAGATACATTGCACAATCTTTAAATACATAAGTAAGACAAGTCATAAAAACAGGTGGAACCTCCTGAATTCTTTTGTTCTAAAGGCTCTTGACGAATACAAGAAAGAAACGTGTCTGTGCTGACAGGCCTACCTGCCCAACACGGCCTTTTCTATTTCCCTCCCGACTCATACCTGGGCATATACTGCGGCCTGCTTTAGACCCTGCGTTTTGAAGACTGGAAGATTTTGCTTCCTTGGTTTCCTGAAAGTTCCTTGCCTACTCTCGCATTCTTTCTTGTTGCTCCGTGGTAAGTAATGCATTGTTGACAGTGTCATGTGTCATTCCAGTGGAATATTTCTCTTTTCCCCAGTTCTTCCTGATGAGTATGTGAACAGGAACACTTCGGTTAGATTTACCTTCTGCAGTTGACTCAGTTAGAAAATGTTTTCTGTATCCTAATTCTAGGAAAGAGTTTTGAGAGTGGGAAGAACATGTATGTGTCCTCTGCCTAACCATGATCAGTTTTATTTGTATTCTAAGTTGATTCTTTAGCTGATGTTATTAAAGAGAGTACTCATTTTTTAAATTATTATTATTTGATTTTTCAGGACAGGGGTTCTCTATAGTGGAAATTGATGAGGCAATTCCGTGTAGTTTATCTGGGTCAAAGGAGGTTTATTTTGGGTAAACTTACAGCAAGCAAAAGGGTCGGTTACAGGATCCAGGAGAGGTGAGGCGCACTTCAGTGTGGTTCCCTGGAGAACTCTGACTAGGTCTGCAGTCCAGCATCCAGGATCACGAGGTAGCCAAGAGAGAGCGAGCATGCGCACATGTCAGGTCTTAAGGGGTCCCCGTCTCGGCCATGCCCCAGGTAGGGCCAGGTACCTAGTAGTTAACCTGCTGCCTACTAGGGCGGTGCTTCAGGGGTAAAGCAGCCCTGGCTGTCCTGGACTGGCTTTGTGGACCAGGCTGGTCTCGAACTCACAGAGATCAGTCTGCCTCTATTTCCTGAGTGCTGGGATTAAAGGTGTGTACTACTACATCCACCTCGAGAGTATTCATTTTAAATTATGGCTGTTGTTATGTGCCGATACCTGGGATAAGTGAAATTCAACAGTTTCAAAATAGGCTCAAGGATTTCTTTTAGAAATTACTAGAAAGCATTGCACATGCTCAAGACTCAGAATCTGAATTCCATTTGTGTTCCGGAGTCTCGGTAGGATCACAGTTGTGGGTATTAGAACTGTTTGGTATCGAGGATGCCGTCAGTTTTATACTGAGTGTTGTGTATATAGCTTCTGCTGCTTTCCAGGACCGAGGCCAAAATCCAGTTGGAACTGTTGGCTCAGGTTGCCTTTGCCATAGCCACCAGCTGTAGCCTTCTGAATAACTGGTGACTTGTGACAGGAAGGATGGTGTGGAGCACACAGCTGTCTAGCCTGTCCTACAAGGATCTCAGCCTGCTCCAGAGCCTCTTGAACCTCTCTGTCCCAGTTCCATACAGCGCTCTTCATCAAGTTATACAGAGGACAGACAGCTTAGGCAAGATGGAACATGAATATCTGCCAGTATCCCGAGAGTCCCCGGAATGCCTGTGGCTTCTGTATGTTTACAAGCACAGGCTGTTGTAGGATTCTGTTAGTAACATGGCCAGGTATCATGTGCATCTTACCAGACCATAATACCATTTGTACAGCTGGTCCTGGACCTTGCACTTTGTGCAGACTGAGCGCTCCTCCTCGCTCCTTTAGATGCACATGTGACTGTGACGCTTTCCGACTCTTCAGAACACTCAGAGGGTAGCATTGTGTCATCTGTGTAACAGAATCTTTCCAGAGGATGGGCAGGGCAAAGCAGCACCCCGGACCACCATCCTGAGATAAATTGTGGGGTTACAGAGAGAGCCCTGGAGAAGCACTCTGAGAGTCTGTAGTCAAGGGTTGTGAGCAAGTGTCAGGTGATCGATCCCACGGTTCACCACTAAAGACACTAAAGGCACCTGTGAGCAAGGTCTAATGTGGCAGGGAAAGGCTCCATCTGTTTGCATCAGTTACTTCTTGCAAAGATCAAGGCTGGGTACACAGCATGGGGGGAGGCGCTAACCTAACTAGCTCCCTGTAGCCCTCAGTTGTTCTTTCTGTCCCGGTACATTTCCATGTCCTGGGGCCCTTCCACAGTCTCCCTGAATTTCTCCACACCCGAGGAACTCAGTGGGCCTGACTGGGTCTGCTCAGACCCTCTGCCCAGGGCCAAAGGAGAACACAGTCTTGCTCTCCCCTGCTGCACCCGCAGGCTCCCTGGGTCAGACAGGCCCGTGCTGACACTGTAGTGTTGCCCCCCCATTCGCCATACCTGGCTGTTGAGGGAGTTCCTGCCTGGTCAGACTGTCCCCAGCCTAGCATAGCCTTTGTTGGAGGGAAACATGCTCTCCCCATCAGGGGATAATGAGCCGCCCCCGGACAGGCTTGATGGTTTTACCTGTGCTGTTCTGTAGCCGTTGTCTTCGTGAAGTGCTGCTTGGACTTGAAAGCCTTCCAGAGAGCTCCGTAGCACACACCTTGGCTTTCTGTTGATTCTTTCCTTACGAACTCCAGCTCGACACGAATCTTGCCACATTTGTCTTTGAGTAATCCAGACCTCTCCTTTTGCTTTTTCTTTTTTAAAATAGATGTAATTATTTTTATTTTATGTGCATTGGTGTTTTGCTTGTGTGTATGTCTGTGTGAGGGTGTCTGATCCCCTGGAATTAGAGTTGCCAGCAGTTGTGAGCTGTCATGTGGGTGGGGAATTAAACCTGGGTTCTCTGGAAGAGCAGCATGTGCTCTTAACTGCTGAGTACTTTTTAAAGATTTCACATAAGTAGAGTGGGCAGAGAGGCACATGCCTGAAACACCAGCACTGTGAAGCTGGGGAAGGACATCACCTCTCTGCTTTACTATTGTTTGTTTGGTTTTGGTTTTTGAGACAGAGTTTCTCTGCGTAGCCTTGGCTGTCCTGGAACTTGATCTGTAGCCCAGGCTGGCCTCGAACTCACAGAGATACACCTCCCTCTGTCTCCCCAGTGCTGGGATTAAAGGCGTGCGCCACCATCGCCTGGCTCTGCTTTTTTTATTATCTAATTTAGGTTGTTTCCTCACATTAGGGACTGTTTACATGCTGGGATGGAGTGTTTCGTTGTCTGAGGAGACGATTGGACAATACGGGGACCCATCGAATCTGAACATGTCATGAGAGATGGTGGACAGTTGATGGGGTGTGTCTAACCTGAAAGACATGCGGGGTACTTGGTAGGTGCATAGTCAGTGAGATGGTCTCCCTGCTCCTGTAGCCCTGGCTCACCTTGGCCTCCCGCTTTCTTCTCCAGCCTTCGTGGTGTAGTGCTGGTGTTGTAGGCATGCACCCTCTGCCCACTCTATGTTCAATCTTTAAAGAGTTCTCAGGTGCCATGTGTTGCCAGTTTGCCTTCTGCGGACATTTTCTCCTTGTTAAGTATTTCTTCTTTAGAAAATGAAGTCCTGGTGCTGGTGAGATGGGCCAGTGAGCAAAGGCATTTGCCGCCATTTGTGCTGATCCGAGTTTGGGACAAGATTCCCGTGGTGGGAGGAGAGAACTGACTCTTAATGTGTGCACTGTGGAACATGGCCCCTCCCAGTAACTGTAATAATAAAACAGTAAGGCTTCCTAAGCATTTAACTGTAGGCAAAGCTTGTAGTCCTACAGGTTTTTGATAGAAGTAACTTATTGACCCTTTGATAGTTGAGAATACGTACTTGCTTTTGAGTTCTCATTAAAACTGGGTTTGATTTTTGAGATAGTTTTCTATAGGTTCTTTTTATGTCTTCTATTTTTAAAACCAGTAATTATTACTGCCGACACTACTACCACTGAAAATAATAATGGGTTACAACTCATTTTTAGGTTTGATTTCTTAGGTTAGTTTTAGGGAAGGATTCAGAGGCCAGTGAGGTATTTACCTTGTGTACTAACTGATGCTTTTGTAGTTTTTGTGGGAGAGGGAAGTCAAAGACCTTCCTTCTGTACACTTGGTCTGACGCCATGCTCTTGTGAAGGGTTGCCTAGGCTCCTTCTACCCAGTCTATATGCGCAGAGAGTTCAATAGTTTTCTTATTTGCATTGTATTTGTGCACATGACATAGAGCTTCTAAAGCAAATTTGACAGGACATATAATTTTGCAGGGTGTAGGGTTTCACCTAGCCCACCCTGGGTAGCTGAAGATGCCCTTGAATTTCCTAATCCTTCTGCCTCCACCTCTCAAATGCTGGGATTATAGGTGTGAACCATCTCACTGTGTCTACCTAAATACTTAGACATTTTTAGTATGTTCTTCTGGAAGCATCTACATAGGAAACAGCTCATCATGAGTTGGGGATAAGGTCAACCACATTCTTCCCATATTGATTCTGTATAATAGATTGCAAACATATTGGTCCAGATCAGTTTCTGTTTGATTCCCAAAGTAGTGAGATTGAGTAAACAATGTCATTGACTGAAGTATTTGATGAGGTATTTCATGAAAGGACTTCATAGGTAGCTTTTTTTTTTTTTTTTGGTTTTTTGAGACAGAGTTTCTGTGCGTAGTTTTGGTGCCTGCCCTGGATCTTGCTTTGTAGACCAGCTGGCCTTGAACTCACAGAAATCCGCCTGCCTCTGCCTCCTGAGTGCTGGGTTAAAGGCATGCGCCACCACCACCCAGCCCGTAACTTTCAATGATTGGCTGTTTTTTCTGAGGTCCTGAGTTCAATTCCCAGCAACCACATGGTGGTTCACAACCATCTGTAATGAGATCTGGTGCCCTCTTCTGGTGTGCAGGCCTGCATGTAGGCAGAACACTGTATACTAAATAAACAAAATCTTAAAAAAAAAAAAAATCAACTTGTCCGGTAGATTTTGAAGAGGATCTCTCTCCCTTTTATGGTCTCTTTTGCTTTTTTTTTTTTTGGTCTCTGATTTCTGATACTTGTTATATATTTGTTCGGTAAAGGAAGTTAGCTGATACCTGCTTATAGGCAGAGTTTCCCTGTGCCAGGAGCCACTCCCAAATAATTAAAATAATTAATTAAGTGTTTGGCCAATATCTCAGGCTTGTTACTAGCTACTCTTACATTTAAATTAACCCATTCTTTCTTTCTTTCTTTCTTTTTCTGAGACAGGGTTTCTCTGTGTAGCTTTGTGCCTTTCCTAGGACTTGCTTTGTAGACCAGGCTGGCCTCGAACTCACAGAGATCCACCTGCCTCTGCCTCCCAAGTGCTGGGATTAAAGGTGTGCGCCACCACCGCCGGGCCTAACCCATTATTTCTTATCTGTGCTTTGCCACGTGACTTGGTACCTTCTCCACGCATGGCATGCCCATTTTGCTTCTCCCTTCATCTGCTGGCCGCTCCTCTGCCTCTGCCCTACTTCATCCCAGCCTCCTTAGTTTGGTTGTCCCACCTATACTTCTGCCTGGCTACTGGCCAGTCACTTCTAATTCAACCAATCAAAAAAGATTGGGTGACCAATCTTTACAGTGTACAAAAGGGTGATTCTACAGCACCTGCCATTTTGGTTTTTATTTTTATTTTTTTCTTGTTCCTGGAATCAGCCCATTATGAACTAGAAGGTAGCAGTGGCTTGTATGTTCCCCTTCACCTCACAGCCTGACTGGCATTGAATTAGGCGGTTACATTTCCACCAGTGGAGACTTTGCACCTGGGCACCACTGTGCCTCAGGATGGTGGCCCTTCCTGAGGAGGAGGACAGAGGTTTTTGTTTTTTATGAAGTAAACTAGCTTGAATAAATGTAAGGAGACTTACTGCTTTGATGCTTTAGGCTTCCCGCTTCTGGGCAGACAGAAGACATGTATTAAAAGTTGGTGTTTTGTTTTTTGGTTTTATGTTGCTGTGTCCTGTTCAAAACTCAGCAGTGATTTTTAGTTAGTACAAGAGAAGTATATTCAATAAAAATAAGTTTCTTCTGAAAAAGTGTATTCTAGCTTCAAACCATCGATATAAAAGTAAAAAGAAAAACTATCTCTATGATGCATAATTTTATCCTACCCTCTTGCTTTAGACCTTAGAAATATGATGCTGCAGACTACTTCCAAGTAGAGGTTCTTCTTAGTGGTGATTGGCACACAAATTTGTTTTGCTGTGCCTCTCTGAGGTGTCTTTTCCTAAATATGGGTTACCTAAGGGATTGACTTTTTAAGTGCACATCTTTTTCTTTGATCCACATCTGTAGAAGTCAGAGATTAAGCTGGGTACCGGGGAAATTGAAAGCTAGTGATATGTGGCATCAGGTAACAGTACTGGAATCACTAGATTTACGTTTTTGGAACTGATTTTTATCATTTGTTGGCTCTGTGGCTTTGGACAGGCCATTGAACCTCACTCACTCGGCTCTGAGTTCATGTTGTCTGTAACTTGATTGTGGGGAATAAAATGGTCTCTGATAAAGCCAGGCATGGTGGTGGAGCCCACCTTTAATCCCATCCCTCAGGAGGCAGAGGCAAGTGGATCTCTGTGAGTTTGAGGCCAGCCTGGTCTACAGAGTGAGTTCCAGGACAGCCAGGGCTGTTACACAGAAAAACCCTGTCTCAAACTAGAAAAAAAGTTTCTGATATTTCTAAGAGCTCCTGACTCTAAAGTGTGGCACAGGAAAACCCTGACTTTCTGAGCCATCCTACCTCTATCTACATAGGCTGTTAATTACGTAAATGGTAAAAGCATTTGGTACCCTGCCCTAGGCAGCCTGGAACCATCCGATTGGGTTGTGTACTCACCCCTAATGTACTTATGTACACAAGTAGAAGGGACTTGTTTATTTTTAATGTTTATCAATGCATGTATGCATGTAGAGCATGCACGTGCCTGGTGCCCTGTGGAGGTCAGAAGAGGACATCAGCTCCCCTGGGATTGAAGTAACAGATGGTTGTGAGCCAACGTGTGAATGCTGGGAACCGAAATGAGCTCCTCTGCAAGAGCAGTGAGGACTCTAACTGTTGAGCCATCTCTCTAGCACCCCGTTTTAACACTTACTGTCCTACTTTATGTGTGGAGTTGCTTTGTCTACATGTGTGATTGTGTAGTTTGTACCTGCCTGGGACCAGCAGAGGTCAGAAAAGGGTGTTGGATTCCCTAGAACTGGAGTTATAGGTATCAGTGTGGGTGCTGGGAATCAACCCAGGTCCTCTGGAAGGGCAACCGGTGCTCTTAACTGCTGAGCCATCCCTCCAGTCCCAGCTTGTTTCTAAAAGAAAAACGAAATCCTGCAAGAGGAGCAACTCTCACAAGTGAAAGAGGTCCAGAGTCTGGAGATAACCCAATCAGAGTGTACACTTTAACTCCAGCTTGGATCTGTGTGCACTTGTCAGAGTGGGCTAGTTCTTAGGAGGGATGGTAACAGCTGAGACAGTCAGTAAACATGGATAGTATTTAAAAGACTATTAAGAGTTCTTCTGGTGATTTTACCATAAGTCTTTGGAGAACGGTGTGAACGTGAATCAGAATCAGAGCTTTGCCTTGCCATTTGGGTCATTTAGATATGACAAATGCCTCTGTGTATATGTGTCAGCTATTAGAAAGCACAGAATTAAAAACCTTAAAGAGTATTTAGTTAAAAATATTTGAGAGATAGTCATGATTGTAGCCCAGGTTGGTCTAGAACTCACTAAGTAACTGAGGCTGGTCTTGAACTTGGGAGTTTTCCTGCATCAGTCTTTTGAATATTGAGATTACAGGAATGTACTACTATAATTTGAAACTTTTTTTTATGATCAGTCAATGTGTTTCACAAACAAAACTACAAAAGTTATTTAGTGGACTCAAAGCTATACACATTAATTCAGACCTTCTCATCATATCAGTGGAGTAGATCAGAAAACTGTAAATATTTGAAACCAACAAATAATTCATAAGTCTATTTTAAGTATGAATACATAGAATAGCATGAATATTTTAGAACCACAACTGTTTGTTAGGGTCTCTCTCTCTCTCTCTCTCTCTCTCTCTCTCTTTCTCTCTCCCCTCTCGTTAATAAATATGTTAAGTCTGTTCCTAAGCTTTTAAAGTATAAAATAATAATGGCAACATGAAGGATCTCCACCGAAATGTAATCTTGTCCTCCAGCCTCCTGCTGTTGGTGAGATTCCACTTCCTCACTCACCTAGGTAAAGTCGCTGCTCTGTATAGATTCCTGCACTAGTGACACTAACCGTTTCCACTCCTCACCCGCTAAAATGCCTTGAAGGTGGGACTGTGGTGCCTCGTCATTGTTTGTATCCCAACCCTTAAATCAGTGTCTAGAAGATGGTAGTCCAGGCCAGCAGAGCCTGAATAAATGACTGATAGTCACTTTGAGGTTAGGATGGAAGTGTCTAAAGATCTACTAATAACAATGGCAGGCGCTTTACATAGAGCCTATAGAGAGAAGGAGGTTTAGAGATGGCCAGAAAAGATAGGTGCAGAACTAAAAAGGAAGTGACGCACATCTTTGAGCTGAAGTATCTAATTTGTTGTTTTGTTGTTTGAAGTAGTCCAATGTGTAGCCTTGGCTAACCTGGTACTCTCTGTGTAGCTTAGGGTGGCCTTGAACTCAAAACAGTCCTCCTGCCTCAGCCTTCTGAGTGCTGAGATTACAAGTACACACCAGTGTGCCTGACTTTTAAGTATCTAATTTATAAAAGGAAAACTTCGTTGTCTAATGAAGGCTAAAAATTATTTACTGTATGTGGAAGGAAATTAATTTACCAAAAGAGGTTTATGAAATAAATTAATTTCATATAGGTAACTAACACAGTACAGTAGTTTGATTTATTCCCCTTCTTTCTGATTTCTTCATTGACTAGATATTTTGTAATTGACAAAGAAATCACCAATAATTATGAATCAAGTAGGGGAGAGGGTAGTTACTAAAGGCTAGAGAATTGGCTTTTGAGAGATACTATGTTTGGCATTTAGTGTAGGCTGTTGATTTGTTGTTCTGTTGGTAGTGGTATGTGTATTAGAAATTCAGCAATCAGTCTCTAAAGGGCTCAAGTAGAACTTTCATTTTTGTAGCCTATTTTAAAAGTTGACTTTATTGAAAAACCAATTTTGGCTGAGTGTGATGGCATACGCCTTTAATCCCAGCACTCAGGAGGCCGAGGCAGGCAGATCTCTTGAGTTTGAGGCCAGCCTTGTCTACATAGTGAGTTCCAGGACAGCCAGGGATACGTAGAGACCTGACTCAAAAGACAAAACAGAACACAACACCAAAAACCCAAGAAAAGAAAACCCAACCTTGGGCTATTCTTAGCCCTATCCGAAAGGAAAAAGAAAAAAGTGTGTAAAGTACATATCTTATCTAAATCTAAAACAAACAAACAACAACAACAACAACAACAACAAACCCAGTGCTTTAGGCACAGGAGTACAAGCTTATAATTCCAGCTATTTGGGAAACTGAGAGGGGAGGATTGCAAATTCAGTGCATATTTGGGTTACAGAGTGAGTTCAAGTTTACCTTGGGCTATACAGTGAGAGCAGTCTTAAAAAACCAAACAACAACAACAACAAATCCCCAAACAAAAATGAGCTGAGCTGGAAATGTGTCTCATTTGGTAGAGTGCTTGCCTAACATGCATGAAAACCTGTCTGTGTTGGATTCCCAACACCACATAAACCAGGTGTGGTGGCATGTCCGTATTCCCAGTACTTGTCAGAAAGAAGCAGGAAGGTCAGTAGTTGAAGGTCAACACAGAGTTCAAGGCCAGCCTGGGCTACATGCAACCCATTCTCAAAACATAAAATAACACCTCACCCCCCATCAGCAAACAAAAAACCTTGAAAAAAACAAGAAAAGATTTGTAGGACTCTCAGAAGGGTTGGTTTGGGAGGAGAGAACTTTGGAAGAAATAATATAGATAGATGTGTTGGGTACCAGTGGAGTTAGAGTATTGTGACAAGGATTTGAGCACAACGGCAGCAGACATTTCTCAAGGATGTACTATGTGTCAGGTATTACTCTAAAGATTATAAATATTTGTAATCTAAATGAGATCTGAACTGTGTGCTTTTCCATTTTATGTTCGGTGTAAAGTAGTTGTATTCTCATGATTACACAGTCCTAAAGTGTTAGGTCAGGGATTTTGATTCTTTGAGTGCAGTTGAGAGGATTAAGCAGTGCGGGTGGACTTTCTGAATGGATTGCCCGTATCCTTCCATCCTCCCAGATGAAGTGTTACAGAGGAGGCACAGTGGTGTGGGCTGACAGGTCAACAGTTTGGTCCTCCACTTGGTTCTTGAGTCACGCGGAGCAATCACCTCACCTCTTTGAGCTTATTCGTCATTTTCATGTGTAGCATGAGGTTGGTGATACCAATCTCATTTCTTAGAGTTGTTTGGAAATGTAAGGAAGGTAAGTCTAAAGCTTTAATACATGATTTTCCTTTCCTTGTTTGCATTTAATGTCACTTGTAGGTCCCTTGAGTAAGGAAGGTGGCCATATCTTCTTTCTTTCTAAGAGGTTATATCTTTGTATGTTGGAAGGACCTGTATAATTACCAAAGTACAGCCTGCCAAACAGTCATTCATCTCTCCCTCCCACCTTACCAAGAATTGTGTCCCGTGCCCTCCTCTCTCTCCCTGTCTGGATTCCTTGGAATTGACATCATAAGCATGGAGGAGTCTCTGACCTTTGGAAATTCTTGAGTCTTAAATGTTGTGGGTTTTCAGTGAGTTTTGGGAAGAGTTGGAGGGGACACCAAGGCAGCTCTACTGCATGATGGAGTGGAGAGAGGGGGTACAGAGTGGGAATGTGGGAGCCTTGGCGAGTGACGTCAAGAGAGAATGTGGGGTCAGTAGTTTCTTAGGCGTTTTAACAGAAGTCTCTTGTCTTCCACCAGTATCACTAGTATTTAATTTTAGGTTCTTTTCTGTTACTAAGTAGTTGGGCACTCAGTACATACAGATGGGCTTTAATGCAGTATTGGTCTGAGTTAAGTCTCTGTAGGGAAGAGAAGCTATTCCAAATAAAATCATTTAACAGTCTTCAGCAAATGTCTTTGAGGTAAGCCACTGTAAATTTTGCCTATGTGCAATACTGGTGTGTGTGGTGGTGGGGTCTGTCTGTCTGTCTGTTGGTCTGTAGTTGGGTATTATACAAATAAGTTTCAATTTATTGGAATGAAAATTGAATACCTGGTAGTGAATGGGACACAGAAATAAGGCAGGTATTTGCCTCACATTTTTCCTGTTTGGTGGGGATGTAAACATGTAAATAAAACAAAATATATGCTCTGTGACCATGTAGTGGTTTGAAAGAAAATGGCCCCCAAAGGGAGTGGCACTGTTAGGAGGTGTGGCCTTGTTAGAATAGGTGTGGTCTTGTTGGAGGAAATGTGTCACTGTGTGGACAGGCTTTGAGGTCTCTTCTCCAGCTTCACTCAGTGTGACAGTCAGTCTACTTCCTGTTGCCTGCAAGGTGTAGCATGCTCAGCTCCAGCACCACGTCTGCCTGCACACTGCCGTGATCATAGTGGACTGAACCTCTGAAACTGTAAGCTGCCACCTCAGTGAAATGTCGTCTTTATGAGAGTTGCCGTGGTTCTGATGTCTCTTGGTGATGTCTTAGTGAAACCCTCACTAAGACAGACCAAGTAATGGTAGATGTGGAGGGCAAGGTTCTGTTGGCACACCAGGGGAAAGCGGACTCCAGAGAACACTGCAAATGAGGCAAGCGCTCACTGCTGGACTAGCAGTCCTCTCAGCTGGGGGACAGTCTGCGGAATGATTGACTTGAAACAGACACACACTTGGTGGGACTAATGGGAGGTAGAGCCAGGTCATGAAGGGCCTTTCTTGATGTGATATACAGAATTTAGATGTTAAACTTGGCTCGTTGGAGAGCTCTTGAGGAATTTTGAGCACTGGGTTATGATATATTTATATTACAAATTCTTTATAGTGGGGGCTTATAAAGGTTGATCAGTATTTGTGGAAAGAAAGAGGAAGTTCTTTTCTGTGTCCCAGTTGTCAAAACTTGAGATAGAATAAAAGCTTGTTAAGGGCATTGTGGGTGGATTTAAGAAGGAGAAAGAAAAGAGAAAAAGAAGCCATCTAAAAGGTTATTCCTGAGCATAAGGCAGGGAAGGAAAGCACGGTGTGCCTTCCGGGCTTGTTGCTTTATTTGATAGATTAGAAAACACTTGAGTTGGAAAGGGTGGAGACAGATGAGAGACATGTCTTTATGTGTCTAGGTTGAAGTGTCTGGGGCTTCTCAAGTGGGGCCGAAAGAATATGAGACTTTGGATACCTTTGAAGTCGTCAGCATTTGGGTGGGCAGGGACATGAGTGGGGTTTTTCCAAGAGGCACTACAGAGTAAGAAATAGAGGGTTTATGGCCAGAGCTGTGTGCTGAACCTTAGTGCAGGAACAGGCAGAGTCCGCAAGGTACCATAGGAGGCTACAAGGGGAGCAGTGATAGGAGGATTTTGATGTACCTGTGAGTGGTACCCATGAAGGTATCAGTGTCTTCTTGTATAAGCTGATTTGAGTAGGATGAGAACTAAGCATAAGTTAAGAAAGTAGAGCATCAAGGGGCTGCAGAGATGCCTCAGAGGTTAAGGGCACTGGCTGCTCTTCCAGAGGTCCTGAGTTCAGTTCCCAGCAACCACATGGTGGCTCACAACCATCTGTAATGAGATCTGGTGCCCTCTTCTGCCGTGCAGAACACTGTATACATAATAAATAAATAAATCTTAAATCTTGAAAAGAAAGTACCAGGGGTTAATGTATTTAAGGAGTTTTTCAAGAAGAGGATAGTAATGTCTTATTCACTGCCCTGTTGCTCTGCATTGGAGGCTGGCTTACAGTTTCAGGTTTAATCCATTGTAATGGCGGGGAGTATGGCCGCACGCAGGCAGGTGCTGGAGCAGTACTGCTTCATAGGCAGAGAGACAGAGACTCGTGGGCTTTTGCAAAAAACTCCGAGCCCATCTCCAGTGACACATTTTACCAAGGCCACACCTCCTCTCCTTTAAATAGTACCACTGGACATTCAAATACATGAGCCTGTTGGGGTCGGGGAGGGAATTCTTATTTAAACCATCACAAATGTGCAAGAAGGGCAGGGGAGAAAGTCTAAAGGAAGGCCTTTTGCCTTGCTTTGTAGGTTTCGCTTTGTTTTGTTTTTCCTGTGCAGTGGGACCAAGATCATTTGCTAAGAGTAACTGAGGTAGCTTCTTGGCTGGGAGGCAAGGGGGAAATGGTGAAGGTGTGGGATGGTCCTGAGACAATCGCTTGGTGTAACAAAGTGAAGTAAAAGACAACGGTGTTCTGTTGAAAAAGAGAAAACTAAATATACTTTGTCATCATGCTGATCTGCAGAATTATTCAAGCTTATTTTGCTCAGTCACTCCATCTAATAGCAGAGAAATTGAGTGGACTAGCCATGCAAGTTGGATCGATGAAACCGAAAGATCAGGAAACTTGGTTTTGAGCAGGAGAGATGGCTTAGTGGTTAAGAGCACTTGCCGCTCTTACAGAAGACCTGAGCTTGTTCCCAGCGCCCACACGTGGTAGTTCACAACCGTCTGTATTTCCAGTTCCAGGGGTCCAATGTCCTTTTGGCCTCTGTGAGCACCAGACATGCATGTAGTATTACACATACATACATGTAGACAATAAGTAAATCTTTAAAGAGTAAATTAGGTTTTTGCAGTGAGGTAAATTGTGTAAATGATAAGTTGATTTCACTTTCAGTTCTGCAAGAAGGGACAAATGGAATCTCTTTAGTCTTCTGCTCTCTGCTGGCATCCTAATCTAGTTCATCCTAGCTCTTGAGCAATAAGTTCCTACGTCCACTGTGCTCCTTCAGGTTCTCCCCACCATAATCAGTATGATTGTAACGACAACAAAAAGTCTTTAAAACCTTTTCTGTCTGCTATTTTAAGAATTCATTTTTGATTCTCTGCTCACAACCCGTCAGTGCGTATCTTTGTTTTCTGATAAAATCTCAGACTTCATCAGGACGTCTACCAGGTCCTCTCGGTATCTTCGACCTCTCTCCCTTCTTTCTCCTCAGTGCCTGGGGAGGTGCTTCACTTCCCCGGGGCTTTTCCTCACTCCTCACAGGAGAGAACCTCTTCTTTTCAAATGCAGATGTTTTATAAGCATGGGAATTGTGTCCAGCTCACTGTTGATGTTTACTGTTGAGCATAGTTCCCGATGTTCAGTTGGCAGTCCTGGACTTTTTATTGTCTCATGCATATGTGGTTAAGAGAGTAGATGTCGGGGGCTGGAGAGATGGCTCAGAGGTTAAGAGCACTGACTGCTCTTCCAGAGGTCCTGAGTTCAATTCCCAGCAACCACATGGTGGCTCACAACCATCTATAATGAGATCTGGTGCCCTCTTCTGGTGTACAGGCAAACTTGAAGAAAGAACACTGTTTATATAATAAACAAAATAAATCTTTCAAAAAAAAAAAAAAAGAGAGAGTAGATGTCTTAGTGAGGAAGTGGGTTCAGAACGGAGAAGAAGAGCTGGAAGCCGGTGTGGTGGCTGCACACATGATCGCAGCCACCTAGGAAGCAAACAAAGGTGAAGATAGGAAGAGCAGCACACGTTGGAGGCCAGCCTGCGATACAGAGGGAGGGCTGTGGAGAGACGCTGTCTCTAAAACAAAACAACAACAAAGTGAAATAAAGAGGAGATGCTTTCAGGACGTGGCAGTAGAGATAAAGTTTTTAGACATTGTGAGGCAGATGGATTACAGATGAGCACTGGAATTTCTCAGGAAAATGGTAGGACTTGAAGTGAGGAAAACACAAGCCTTTAACCAATGGGATTGGTGCTCCCTTTCCGACAGGAATGAAACAAAGTGACATGAATCTGTGCAGTGTCTTAGTCCCTTGAGAAGCAGTGGGGTCCAGCAGGAAGATATGGGCTCAGGTTTTCTAGGTTTAGACAAGCTATTCACCTGGCTTTTTGTTTTCATTGTTGAGTAAACAAGATAGTCTGTGGCAGTTGGGAGCGGGGTGTTGCTAGGGAGTGTGTGCTGGTGAGTGTTCTGCTACTGGGTTCTGTCCCCAGCCCTGAGGGTGTGTCTTTGAAAGGCCTTATGGGATATTAACTGGTTCCTCTGAGTTCTTGGTTTCTGTCTTCACTTCTGGAGAACATGGAAGTGGGAGGAGAGGCAAGTGGCAGAACTGAATTTGAGCAAGAGGCTTCATTTATGCAGCATGTTGAGTTTGTAGTGACGGTCAGCGCCAGCATTTATACATGAATACAGACACGAGCAAATACTGGTCCAGGGAAAGGGTTTATAAAATAAATATCACTGACTGCCTCATGACGATGTCATGATGTTGGGCTGCAACAAGTATTTATGTAAAGTAATGATATAATATTTTCCATCATTCTTGGGAGTCGGTTTTGTTCTGTAGAACAGAATGAAAACCATTACGTGAGCAGTATCAGGGAGGAGTCTAGTGATAGGCTTGGCTTCTGTTTAGAAGAAAACAGTTTGTAACAGTTGAGCGCAAAGGACTGAGCTCCCCGTCAAAGCTTGTACTCACTTGGGGACTGGATGAGCTGCTAGAGATGTGGTAGGAGAGTCCTTCCCCGGGATTGAGTGATTGGTGACGGCCCCTTTACTAGGAAACTGGGTGATTCTGATGTTTGAATCTGTCTATACACACAATCAACAAAGATTTGAGGGTTGCCTCCCTTTATTTAAAAAGTTGAAGGTTAGTGTTTTGTTTTCTTGTTGGGGTTTTTCCTGCCTGTGTGCTGAGACAGAGAGACTGAGTCTTTGTCATTGGCTTCGATATCCCCATTTTGAATTTGAGAAGCTTCAGCCAGGTGTGGTGATGTAACAAGAGTCGCCGTCCTTACTGTTGGCGAAGGGCACAGTCCATGCCGTGTACCTGGAGAGCCAGCTACAAGACTGTGCTGCCAGTTTGCTTTAGTGCTTCAGGTTTTTGCTGAAGAGCCAGTCTTTCCAGATAAGAGTTATTTGTTTATTTTAGATGTTTGAAATGAACGACCTACCTTCTGTTACCGTGTAAGATCCCAGATGCCACAGCACCAATGGTTTTCATTTGCTTCTCTCTCTCAGGAGCCTGAGTCTGGCTGGAAATTGTCCATGTGCTTGTATCTCCTTTCTGCTGAGTGCTGTTTGTGTTTTTCCCACATCCTCTCAGAAGGTTGTTTTAGTGGCTTACCTGGTTTTATTTATTTATATTTTCTTTCTATCTATCTATCTATCTATCTATCTATCTATCTATCTATCTATCTATCTATCTATCTATCTACCTACCGACTTATCCATCCATCCATCCATCCATCCATCCATCCATCCATCCATCCATCCATCCATCCATCTCATAGCTCTGGCTGTCCTGGAACTCCCTCTGCAGACCAGGCTGGCCTCAAACTCACAGAGATCCGCCTGCCTCTGGTTTCTGAGTGCTGGGATTAAAGGCTGAGCCACCACATTCATCAGTCTTGTTTTATTTCTTATTTGTGTTTTTTTAAAGATTCATTTATTTATTATGTATAGTGTTCTGTCTGCATGTATGCCTGCAGGCCAGAAGAGGAAACCAGATCTCATTACAGATGGTTGTGAGCCACCATGTGGTTGCTGGGAATTGAACTCAGGACCTCTGGAAGAGCAGTCAGTGCTCTTAACCACTGAGCCATCTCTCCAGCTCCCCTTGTTTTATTTTTTAAGAGCAAAGATTGAAGTTTATTTTGGAGCTAGGTTCTTGATTTTGGATTATTTATATGTCGTTACTTAGGCAGTACTCATCTCCTGTGACAAGGTGGTGAATACATGGGCTTTGGAGAGAACTCTCACCTGCATCAGGAGATGAAAAACCTTTTATTCACCTCTGAATTCTGAAAGCATTTTAATTTTTTTATTTCCTGCCTCTGCCTCTTGGGTGCTGATGTTACAGACAGGTACCACTTGCCTACCTTGAAGTTAAATTCTTAAGCACAAGCTTCAAGGGGACTGGGCCACCTTTTGGAAAGCTTGGTCAGAAGTTCATGTAGTTCTGGGTTAGTATGAGGTTAATAACATCACAGGAATGTTGGGTTGGTGCTTAGGATATTGAAGCAGATGAAAATTAGACATTTGTTCATAATGAATTTATTCAGCAGATATTTATTACTACGTATTATATTATAGATGCCTTGCTAAATGTTGGACCGGCTACAAATAAATCATAGCCTGTACACTGACCTCTTGTATTATTAGAGCACTATAAGAAACAATGGTTTATCTTTCTCAAAAAAGCAAAACTAAAAAACAAAAACAAAAATCAAAAGAACTACCACCAACAAAACAATGGCGTTATTAGGTTAGAGACTTAGAATTTTTACAACCCACAAATATTTCCTTACTATATCCAAGGAATGTAGAGAATTGGGATCAGATCATACCACTAAACAAGCTGTATCCTGAGACGAGAGGAGTGAAGAAAAAATGCCTGGGAGTCTTCCTTTGCCCTCAGGTTTTAGGAGGAATGTTTTGTCTGAGTCACCCGTTGTTTTTAAAAATTCTGGTTTTGGCTTTTCCAAAAAGGTGGGATTAGTGAGTGTAATGAGGCAGTTGGGTACCTGGGCACTTTATGAATGAACCCCCTTTTCCAGAGCTGGTGAACTTGGTCAGAGGTTGTTCTCCACCCTGTTTTTGCTTTCTCAACTGGGACTGTTAACCACAGAGGAATGGAATGTTGGCGTGGTGCCAGGCTATCAGGTCGGGGACATAGTTTCTGCTAAAGTCAAGTCTGAAAGAAGGGATTTTTTTTTTTTTTTCCCTCAGATAAACTTACCTGGCACCCATCTCTCCTGGGAGGAGAAAAGCATTTGTGGGTCTGCCTGTTTCCTGAGTTCCTGAAGTTACTTTTGTTTGAGCCTTTGGCCTCTCTACTCAGATGTGCAGAATAGCTTGTTGTTTTATTTTGAGTAGTTTCAGCCTTCACTTGACTCTTCTGTTTTCTCAACTGGCATGAGAATATTAGTCAACCCTGAGATCATCCGCTGCGTGGTATTCATTTGTCTCATGAATATCTGCAAAGGGCCAGTGTGCCATGTACTGCGTCTAGTGATTCACCCTGGTGATACCTATGAAAATCAAAGGTTAGACAGAGAGTGATGAAATTAACCTCGGAGGAAAGCCAGGGCACGGTGGCACATGCCTGTAATATTAGCATTCAAGAGGCTGAGGCAGGAGGATTGCTACAAGTTTTAAGTTAGCTTGAGCAACATAACGAACGAGGCATTGTCTTCAAAAATAAAACTAAAACCCCTTGGTAATAAATATGTTTCAGGAAGAAAATGAACATGGTGCCATGTTAGGGGACATTGCAGCTTGGGGAGCCTTGTAGGATCGCGGTCTGCTGCCTCCTTTCTTTAGACTGGGGGCAACCTTGGCACTGGGGTGGGTATAGAGTACTTGCCTAGTATATACAGGCCCTGGGCCTGATACCTAGTGCCTCCCTCCATGAATGAATGAACGAATGAATGAATAAATAAATAAATGGGGGGAAGCCTTGTGCCGAGTGGTTAGTGGTTATTGTAGGCATTAAGACATTATTGTTAATGAGGAAATTGTGATTCTTCATAAATAACTTTAAACTCCTTTGTTTGGAAATTCAACTGTAATGAAGGAACCAGAATAGTTTACCATTTGGGTAAGGAGCTGTTGACATCAGGCTGTCATGATGCTCTTCTGGTCACTTGAGCCCTGTACGCTTATCTCCTTTTCAGGTCGAAGCCTGGATTTTGATCTGTGTTGTGCTCACATCCCGCTGCCTGAGAGTACTTGATGACCCCATGACCCTGGACATGGATGCTGTCCTGTCGGATTTTGTCCGTTCCACAGGTGCAGAGCCAGGGCTGGCCCGAGATCTTCTGGAAGGTAAGGAGAGCGTGAGAAAGGGGAAGCAAAATTTCATATTTACTATTGGGGTGACTTGGAATATTTAAGATGATCAGAAAATATTTCTGAGTACCGTAGGCCCTCCATTTTAGTTGCTTCTAATTATCTGCTTTGTGTGACCCACTCTAGTTTTAAAACCCAAAATCCCCTCTTCACCTTGTATGTACTGGAGACCTTTCTTCATCATGAGTTTATATTCAGGTAATCCAAGGAGAAAGTTAGATCAACTCACTAAAATCATAATCATAAGGAAAACACCTGATCTTGACCTCTAACCCCTACATGTTTGTACATACACACCACACACATGCTTTAGCCTCTATACCCACTTGTATGGCCACACCACACATATGCCACACACGTGTCCAACAACACACTCAAAATTAAGATGAAAATGAAGCCATCGTCTTATAACGTGGTCAGTGTCTGTGCCGTGTGCCCAGCATACACAAGGTTCTTGAGAGGTAGTCTCTCAACTGCCATGTTAGAACTTTGAAAACTGAGGTTCGGGGAAGTTACAGACGATTTGAACCTTGACAGTCTTTTAGAATGTGGCTCTTAATGATTATGTTACAAATGACTTCTTGTATGTTATAAACACTTACGTTATTAAAAAAAATGCTGAGAGTGCTGTGAAGGTGAAGCTGGAGATCTAGAGTACAGGAATGCCTTTCAGGAAGGCACAGCAGGGAAATAGCTTACAATACGACCCTGGGAGGGGAGAGAGTGGCGTGGTGTGGAAACCAACAGTGAGAGAGATGGAAAGTGGGGTACAAGAGTGACGGGGGGGGGTGGTTAGGTGCATAAGAAGTGGAATATGGGGGCCCTGGTTGGCCATAGTAAGGAATTTGTACCCTAAGTTCACTGGAAGTGAAGTTTTGAATAGAGTAGTTTTTAGAGTTTCAGTGTTTAGTCTATCCCAATGGGACTATATTGGAGGTGGCCAGTGGTAAAAACAGGTAAGAATACGGTCATAATCCGGGTGAGAGATGATGGTGACTTGGACCAGTGTGGGTGAGAGGGAGAGAAGTTGATGGACTTAGATATGAATTAGCAGCTGGAGAGAAGGCCCAGTAGTTAAGAGAATTTGCGAGAACCAGTGCTCTCATGGTGGCTCCTAACTCGATGCAACTCTAGTTGGCTTCCTTGGACACCAGGCAGGCATGTAATACACATACATACATGCAGACAAAGCATTCATACACATAAAATAAAAAATTAGTGAATTTTTAAAAAGGTACAATTTAGCCGGGCGGTGGTGGTGCACGCCTCTAATCCCAGCACTTGGGAGGCAGAGCCAGGTGGATCTCTGCGAGTTCCAGGTCAGCTTTGTCTACAGAGTGAGTTCCAGGACAGGCACCAAAACTACACAGAGAAACCCTGTCTCAAAAACAAACAAACAATCAAAAACAACAAAAAACAAAAGTACAATTTAGAAAGGAAATCCAAGAACTTTTGTTGTTGTTGTCTCTTTCTCTCTTGTGTTATTTTCTTTAAAAGTTAACTCTTCCCTAGCATGATGTCATAGAATCACAACACTCAGGAGGAGAAGCAGGTGGATCTCTGTGAATTTAAGACTAGCCTGTTTCAAAAACAAAACAACAGAAAGTTAACTTTGGTTGTGTACAAAGACTAATTAGAAGGAAGCAGAGAGACTCATTTAGAAAGTCTTGTTAGAGTCTCCCTTTGAAAATACCAGAGACAGCGGGCGGTGGTGGCGCACGCCTTTAATCCCAGCACTCGGGAGGCAGAGGCAGGCGGATTTCTGTGAGTTCGAGGCCAGCCTGGTCTCCAAAGCGAGTTCCAGGAAAGGTGCCAAGCTACACAGAGAAACCCTGTCTCGAAAAACCAAAAAAAAAAAATAAAAGAAAAAAGAAAATACCAGAGACTAGGTAAGCAGTGTGAAGACTTGATCAGGGCAGAGGCAATTCAAACAGACAAGAAGGAAGGGATCTGAGAGAGATTTAAACAACCTTGAGGATTAGCTGGATGGGGAGGGAGAAGAGAAGTGGGGTACTACTGATTTAGGGGTCCCGTGAGGAAGAGAGGTACGCGTTTTGGAGAGAAGATGTCTGTGCTGGACATGCTTAGTGTTAAGAGGGCCTGGTGGATTTAAGGAGCTTTCCTGACAGTTGGAAATCCACATCTAGTTCTCAAAACAGGCTGTATGTTAATAAATGAACTGATTTAGGGGAAATACTCTCCATTTATTCAGCAAATATTTACTGAGTCTCTGCTAGATGCTAGGTTTTGTTCTGGATGCTTGTACCAAGCAAAAGTCCCTACCTTACTGTTGTGGTGGGAAAGAGTCAATAAACAAGTGTGGTAACTATATACATTATAAAGTATGTCCTAGGGATTGGATTGTTGTGGACAATGATGAGCATTGATGAAGTGCATGTGATTTGAACCTGGGCAGTCAGGGTAGGACTTACTAAGAGTGTGATATTTGAGCAGGTAGCTGAAGTTTACAAAGATTCACCTATGTAGATATACAGAGAAGAGTCTCCTATACAGTGAGACTTGTCGGTGGGGAGGCCTGGTGGGAGGAACAGCGGGGAGGCTAGAACAGAGTGAAGAAAGGGAGTTGAAGAGGGTTCGAGTCAGGTCTGCAAGCAGGAGTAGTTCGTGAGCTTAACTGGAGGGTTAGAATGAAGACCACCGCAGCAGCACTAAATGCACTGGACCCTGCACGTCAAGAGTGGTGTGTGCTGTCCGCTCACTCGACCTTCAGAACAGCACTGTGCGGCAGGTCAGGCATAGCGTCGCATGACTTTTCTATCCATCCCTGAGAGATGGAAAAAGAACAGATCATAGAAACAAAAGTCTTTGTCTTCTCAGCAGTTGTTAGATGCTTGTCTATCCTTGGGCAGAGGAGACCTTATGAACTTCATTGACCTCATTACCATATCCCTACCGAGGGGGGATTAAAAAAAAGATTGGTCTTATTTTATGTGTACGTGTGAGTGCCTGACGTGTGTGTGTGTGTGTGTGTGTGTGTGTGTGTGTGTGTGTGTGTGTGTGTGTGTATGTATGTGTACTATGTGCATGCCTAGTATCCAAGAAGGCCAGAAGAGGGTTTCAGATGACAATGATCACATCCAACCTGGAAGAAACGGCCACACAGCACACTAGTATTACTGTCTACACTTTGATAAGTAAGTCAGTTACAGCACAGGGAAGAAGAGGAAATAGGAGAGGACACAGACAGCCTTGAAGAGCGGGCAGCGGAGCCTTCTAGAGAGTGAAGATTTTGAACACAGAACTAGAATGATCAGAAAAAGGAGCCTTCTGGGGTTCCTTGGGTAGACTTGGGGTTAGGACACAGGAGGTGAGTTCAGCTGAGGCTGCAGCAGCTGGGGCACCACAAGTGAGGGACAACAGTTAGTCAGCGTGGCTAAGAGTGTAGCTGGAGAGACCAGGGGTTGTTCAGGCAGAGCTGTCTTCAAGAGGGGGCAGTGCCGCTGCCCGCGGGGCTGGGCTCTCTAGAAACTTCACTGACGACGCACGCATACTTCGTATGCACGTCAGGTGACTTGAGACATCCTCTTGTCCACCTCAGCCCCTGAGCCTGGGACAGACGGACTGACTTTGAGCAGGTGGTGCCGCTCCTGTAAGTTTTGTCTCCCTTGTCTGTAAAAGGAGATCGTTCTAGGTGACTCAATCCCTGAAGGCCTTGAGTGTAGACACAGTTTCTACCGTTAGATAGCTTACGTAGGAAATAGGGGATAAAGAAAATTAAAGTGGTAGGATAAAAAAGTTAAAAGAGAATTGTAGTGTGCATTAGTATGTTCTTACTAGATTGGTTTGTTTGTTTCTTTATTTTGGTTTTTTGAGACAAGGTTTTTCTGTGTAGGTCTGGCTGTCCTGTCTAGACCAGGCTGGCCTTGAACTCAGAGATCCACCTGGCTCTGCCTACTGAGTGCTGAGATTAAAGGCGTGCACCACCACTGCCTGGTATTACTAAGTTTACTTTTGATATGAGGTGTTTTGAAACTGAGTCTGAGGTAGCCCAGACTGGCTTCAAACGCTCTGATCCTCTTGCCTCAACAACCCCCCCCCCCCCCCCCCCCCCCCCCCCCCGCCGAGTTCTAGCATTATAAGCTTGTGCTGCCATACTTGGCTTGCTTAGGTGTGCTAGGATGGTTAGAAGGGTCTTCCTATGTCTTTCCCCAGTTTCATAATACTCTGGGTCTATCATGTTTTGTTTTGTTTTTTCTCCTGTTAGGAAAGAACTGGGATGTGAGTGCTGCCCTCAGTGATTTTGAACAGCTACGCCAAGTTCATGCTGGGAACCTGTCCCCACCCTTTAGTGGAGGGAGTAGTTGCTCTAAGACCCCTGAAAAAGGGTGTTCTGATAGAGAGCCCACTCGCCCTTCTCGACCGATCCTACAGAGACAGGATGACATCATTCAAGGTATTGCTTGAACTGAGGACTAAGCTTTTGCATGTGGATTAGGAAGAGTCTTGGTGTTCCCTTGGAGATGTTTTCATTCCTTACTTTCTTCCCAGCCAAACCCAGCGGGTGCTTTGCCACCCTCTGTACAGTGAGCTGAGGCAGGTCTTGCTTGCTTTCCATCATCACTGGTCAGTACAGGACGAGGACAGCTGCCTAGCGTTAGAGCTCCTGTCCCTTGTGATCCTCACCCGCGTACCTCACGCTGTGCAGACACGTAGTACTGCACTGAAATAGCTCACTCATAGTCTTACATGGTGGGGCGTTGCAGGCACCATGTACTTAAAACAAATGAAATGATTGGGGGGCACAGTTTACATTAGTGTTTTGTTCTCTGGCATATTAAAGTATGACTCTGTAAATTTCTGATAACTATGAATACTAATAAAAGTTGTAGTAAATAATATAGATGTTGATGACACTGTCATTTTCTTTTCTATAATGGAGATCCTTTCTACATCCTCTAAGACCCTAAGGATTACTGGAGTGGTTATTTGGCTAAATCTAGCCTAATGAAAGCCCATTTCTCTTACTTGGTCTTCTTCCCACCAAAAAAATGAACCGGTTACTAAGTGATTGGTTCACACTCATGTTGAAAATGGGAGTCAAAGATAAGGTCATAGAAAAAGGAAAGTCAGGGAAACCTCAGACAAGGTTAGAAAAATTAACACACTTTTGGTACTACTGTAAGTGTCTAGAAAAATGCCATTTTGTATGTTTCCCCATTTGTATTTGGCTTAAGAAAAAATGCTATGAAGTTCAGAAGTAACTGGTTAGGTACAGTTTTTCCTTGACTGGGAACTGTCAAGAGGTAACCACCTTCGTCTGTGGAGAGCTCTCAGAGTGGGTTGCACATATTCTAAGGTGACTCCATTTCTCATTGCAGAAAAACGCCTGTCTAGGGGCATCTCCCACGCCAGTTCCAGCATTGTTTCCCTGGCCCGGTCCCATGTCTCCTCCAATGGTGGGGGTGGGGGGAGCAGTGAGCACCCCCTGGAAATGCCCATCTGTGCCTTCCAGCTTCCAGATCTCACTGTGTACAAAGAAGACTTCCGAAGCTTCATAGAGAGGGACCTCATTGAGCAGTCCATGCTGGTCGCCTTGGAACAGGCAGGTCAGTGGGTGTTTCTTCTTCAGTGATACCTCCTCGAGCCGCATACAGGGGCCAGCCTTCTTCAGTGCCTCTTTTCTAAGTATGTGATCTGATCGCTGTCAAAGATGGGAGTCAGTCAGATACGTGTGTGGGGAGGGCCAGGAATCAACATTAGACACTCTGGAAAATTCCTACTTATTAGAAGGGAAACCAGATATGTGTGTAATTGATACCCAAAAATCAATGTCTGAACAAACATGACTGATTATAATTGGCTGTGGAGCACTTGCAAACACAGGGGACCAAGACTGTAGATGATGCATCTGAAAGTCACATCTATTCATATGACTCTTTTCCCCAGATTTGTTCACTTTTACCATGGTGCTAATCTCATCATTCCAGAGACAAGCAGACAGATCTCTTAAGAGTTTGAGGCCAGTCTGGTCTACATGGTCTACACAGCAAGCTCCAGGACAGCCACAGCTACATAGTGAAACCCTATCTCAAAAAAGGAAAAAAAATCCCCGTGAGGGGCTAGAGAGGCGGCTCAGCACTTAAGGGCACTTGCTTTTCCAGAGGACAAGGTTTTGTTTCCAGTACACACATGTCAGCTCACAGCTGTCCATAACTCCAGTTCCAGGAGATCCAGTGCCCTCTTCTGACCTCTGAGGGCACCAGGCATTCATGTGGGACATAGACATCCATGCAGATAAAACACTCATACACATAACATAAATAAATAGAAAATATTTTTTTAAGTTCTAATGGAAGGAAGATTGGAAGTTGGAAGTGGGGGCATGCATGGAAAGGGAGCTTTTTTATTTTATATCCATCTGTATTAACTATAACTCTTTTTAGAAGTTAGCAAGTTACTTTGGCTAGTGAAATTATAAGCCTTTTTCCCTGTGTGTAGCCTTTTTAATTGCTCAAGAAAACAAAATTGTAGGTGCCATTTGTAAATAGTCCCCTTCTTTCTGTAAAGAGTGGATTGGCAGTTGTGAGGTGCTGTTGACAAGTGAGTCTAATTTACTGGTGTTTCATGTACTTTTTCTTTGCTTATAAATTTAAAGTTCCAGCACACAACTGCCGAGTACTGTCCCAGATGTAAACGACACAGACATAAACCTTGAGTAGTTTCTCTTCTGGTGGTGACTCAGTTAAGCTGTGCTTTGCTGCTGCTGTGTTTACCGGTCCTCCTACCAGAGTGAAGGGCACAGAGTCAAACAAAGTAGATGATGGTGTCAGCCTGGGCACTGTTGGCTTTGGTGCCAGATAATTCTTTGTTGTACACGCTGCCTCGAGCTCTGGTCTCTGTGTACTAGATGCTAGAAGTATGTACCCCCCCCCCAGTTGGACAGACAGACATCTCATCATACATTGTCTAATGATCCCATGAGACAAAACTGTCCTTCCTAAAGACCACTGATCTAACCAGTCAGACGCGACAGATTCTAACTGTGAATAAAGAAGATATAGAGAGTCACAGAGGCTGGGCTTAATGTTGTATTCCTATAATCCGAGTACTAAGGATAATAGAGTCAGATGTATCAAGGCCAGCATCAGCCACATAGTGAGTTTAAAGGTCAGTCTCAGCTACATGAGACCATGTTTCAAAATAATAATAACAACAACAACAACAATAACAATACAGAGCATGTAGGATCTCTATTGGGAGGCTGAGGCAGAAGGATCATGAGTTCAAAGCCAGCCTGGTCTGTGTAGAAAGGGGAAAAAGTGGTTGTGTTCCGGGTTGTCTTCCTAATGTGCTTCTCTCCTTTCTCCCACGGCGGTGTCGGTAGGGCGTTTGAATTGGTGGGTCAGCGTGGATTCCATCTGTCAGAGGCTGCTCCCCTTAGCAACTACTGGAGATGGGAACTGCCTCCTGCATGCAGCCTCTCTTGGTGAGTCTTGAAAATGGCGCTGCCTCCCCTGCGGAAAGAAAGCAATTGAGTCACGTATCGTGTGTAGGATTTCATCTCTCCACACTTCATCTCAGGTGAAGTGATGGGTCACAGCAAGACTTAGGGAGATGGAGAGCCTTGACTTGGCTTACTGCCTGGAGAAATTGGAGAGCACTGGGTTAGGTTAGTTCAGCTCACTCGGAGCTGAGCCCTAGGAGCAGTCAGCAGAGGAAGCAAAGCTTGTGTGGCTGTGTGCATATGTGGTGGGAAATTACACTTAGCTGTCCTTCCAGTTGGTCTTTGTGGTGCTTGCTTTGAACTAGTGAGCCTACTCACAACTCCATACATTGGTTCTTAGCTTCAGAAGGGGTCGCCATTCTCTAGCCATTTCATGAGCTCTGGTACTGATGGCCGTGTGGTGCCAGACCAGTCTTACTAACTGTTGTAGTTTGGTTTGTTAGATTTGCTGAGGAGTGAGGGCTTCCTCTCAGGAATTCGGGGAATATACTAAATCCCCCATCCTTTTTTGAGGCCCCGGCTTTGATCCCTGTCACCACAAAACAAAGGCTGGCTTAGTAAGTGGAGCTGAATCAAGCTGAAGTGCCTGTTGCTTGCTCTCTCCCCGTAGGGATGTGGGGTTTCCACGACAGAGACCTGGTGCTGCGGAAAGCGCTGTACGCACTGATGGAGAAGGGTGTCGAGAAGGAGGCGCTGAGGAGGCGCTGGAGGTGGCAGCAGACACAGCAGAATAAAGAGGTGGGTGAGCTGAGGGCAAGCTTCGCCTTGCTTCCAGAGGCTCCTAGTGCTGAAGGCTGCATCTCCTGTGGACTCCTGAAAACCTCTGGACTGCAGCTCACGCTGCCTTCCGTCAGCTAAGACTGGAAATGGAGGCCTCTGTCTGCCACAGAAACCTGTGGTTTCTAACAGCCAGCCTGGTACAGAGGCTCAGGGGTTCTTAGTGGAGGGGGTTTGTTTTGTTTTATTGTTTTAGTGAGCTAGGACAGTTTCATAGGGTTTTTGTAGTTTGTTTTTATTATAAGGCTAGATCATTCATTCATTCATTGGGGGGGGGGGGGGGTGCGTGCATTACTTCAGTGTGTGTCTGAGCGTCAGAGGACAGCTTGGAGGACCAGTGTGGGTTCCAGGGACCGAAACTCAGGTCATCAAGCTGGGTGGCAAGTGCCTTTATCTCTGAGCTCTCTCTCTCACCTTCCCTAGAGGAGTTTTGAGTCCCTCCCCTCCCCTCCCTTGTACTTCCCTTCTCACCTCCCCCTTCTTCTTCCCCTCCCCCTCTCCTCAGACAGGCTCGGACCCTGTAACCCAGGCTAACCTGGAACTCACTGCATGGTCCAGGCTGGCACTGAATTGGCAGCAATCCTTCTGCCTCAGCTCCCCAGTGCTGGGATGTGGGTGAATCCCTACTGCCAGTGTTCGTTCGTTCGTTCGTTCGTTCGTTCGTTCGTTCGTTCGTTCGTTCGTTCGTTCATTCATTCATTTATGACATGTACATGCCATGCCACACATGTGGAAGTCAGAGACAACTTGTGTGAAGCACTTTCTTCCACAGCGTGGGATCTGGAGAACGAGCAGGGTCAGGCTTGGTGGCAGGCACCTACTTGCCAACCATGTTTTTAGTTCTTGTGTAAATGCCTAAATGTTTTTAATATTCTACCACTTTGCTTTTCTTATACTTAGCTTTGGTTTGATTAAAAGATGTTAAAAAGATACGGGGCTGGAGAGATGGCTCAGAGGTTAAGAACACTGGTTGTTCTCCCAGAGGTCCTGAGTTCAATTCCCAGCAACCACATGGTGGCTCACAACCATCTGTAATGGGATCTGGTGCCCTCTTCTGACCTGCAGGTGTACATGCAGGCAGAATACTGTATACATAATAAAATAAATCTTTAATTAAAAAAAAAATGTAAAAAGATACTTGTTAAATTACATTTAAATATTACTTTAGGGGTTTGGCCGGTACTGTGATTGATTACTTTTATGTAAGAAAGTAATGATGGGTTTTTATGTTCCATCTCCACACCAGGAATTGGGAAATCTACAGCTGTTTTCTTAGTTTTGGTTGAAAAGTTTCACTGAAAGGCAGCCTTGCCTGTTTGGTATGTTGTGGTTGTAGCTGTTCTCCTGGTTCAGTCACAGAGTACAGAGTGACATGTGGTCCGCAGAGCCGATGTGTTTCCTGTGTGGTTCTCTCTAGAAGGAGTTGACTGGTTCTTCGCAGAATGACATTGTACATAAAGTGACAGGCTTCCTGTTTCCTGAGTTCTCTCTGTGTCTGCCATGTCAGTATGCCTTGATTTCACGTGTAGCCGGGTTTGGTTTTTTATTTTATGTATATATGTGTTTGCACATGTACATGTGCGTGACAACGCCTTTGCACGACAGGAGAAGGTGTTGGTCCTCCTGGAACCGGAGTTGCAGGCAGTAGTGAGCAGTAGTGAGCTGCCCAGTGTGGGTCCTGGGAACTGGACCTGATCCTCTCCAAGGACAGCAAGTGCTCTTAACTGCTGGGCCGACTGTGTAGTTCCCGGCTTTGGGTGTTTTGTTTTGTTTGGCCATACCTTGACTAGTTACTTCTGGTATTAGATATGGGAATATCTTTCAGAGGCTTTCTTGTCTTCTCCCATCCCCAGTTTTCATTGTTCCATTTTAACTAAAATACAGTTTTATGTCATTTTGGGGCTCAGTGTTTCCTGTTATAGCTCTTGCCACATAAGCATGAGCACCAAAGTTCAGATTCCAGAACTTATGAAAGCTGCACAGGTCTGGTGGTTTCCTGTAATCTCAGCTTGGGAGACAAGAGATGGGATCCTGGGCAGCTGGTGGGGGCAGCTAGATTTGCTGGGCTTGCCAAGCTGCAGGTTTGGTAAGATTCTGTCTCCACAATAAAGAAATCAATCAAGGAAGACACTTGACATCAACTTAAGGCCTCCATATAGGTGTATGCACATCCACACATACAAGTGTGCTCATACATACAAGTGGGTACACACACACACACACACACACACACACACACACACAACACACACACTGTGTTGTGTTTCTTTAAAGCACAGAACCCATTTGAAAGCCAGGTGTTTCAAGTAGGATGATGCAGAATGGTCTGAGGACTGGAGAAAACCTCAGTGGTTAGGAACATCTGCTGCTCTTACAGAGGATAGGAATTTGATTCCCATCTCCCATATCGGGTGGCTCACAACTACTTGTAACTCCAGCTCCAGAGGATCTGATGCCCTCTTCTGGCCTCCCCTGAGCTTAATCTAAGCTGGCCTAGAGTTTGGAATTCAAACCAGTTAGTAGTCAGCTCTGCCTCCGTTGCTGAGTATAGATCGTAGCAGAACTTCACCTTTGACTGTTCCATGAGCAGGAAAAGACCTCAGCAGAGATGGCAGCAGCTATTAAGTGGAAATGACAGCAAAAGTGAGTAAGTGTGCTCAGTTCTGATTGTTCAATCTATTTCAGTGACTTCAGAGACAGCTTAGATTCTGAAAGTGTCTACCCAGGAGGACCAGAAGTACCTAAGTTCTTTCCTGTGTTTCCTGCTCGTCCTTCTGGGCATGTGTACAGAGAGTAGGGGCTGGGGAAGGAGCAAGCCCTTACTCCTGTGGTTTGCACAATGAAAGTCTCATACTGGACATGAATCATACATGATTGTCTTGCTTGAACTTTGATGACCCCATCCCTTACCTTTGGAGCAGGAAGGAGACAAGGTGATGGCCTGAGATGCTTTGAGTTTTATGATACCAAACTCAAATTAAATTAGTTCTTAGTTCCTGGGCCTCCTTGTTTTGTGTTGAAATTGATGGTAAACTTGTTGGGAGTGTCTGCCACCTAGTGGTTGTATGTATTAAAACAGGAAACAGGGGGGCTGGAGAGGTAACTCAGCTTTTAAGTGTCCTTGTTCTTGTAGAGGCGCTCTGATGGCCCACAGCTGTCCATAATTCCAGTTCCAGGGGAACCAGTGCCCTCTTCTGACCTCATTGGGCACCAGCAAGCATTGGTGCACATACATACGTGCAGACAAAATACTCAACATGCGTAAAATAAAATTAATCTTAAAAAAAAAAAAAGCCAGGCAGTGTGGCACACACCTTTAATTTTAGTACTTGGGAGGCAGAGGCAGGCAGATCTCTGAGTTCAAGGCCAGCCTGGTCTATAGAGTGAGTTCCAGGCCAGCCAGGGCTCCACAGAGAAACCCTGTCCCAGAAAGCCCAAAGCACCAGGAATAGGTGGCGGGAGAGGAGGAATGAGAGGCAGGTCTCCTGGGCGTGTGTCAGAACAACACGAGCATTCCGTGGGTGACTTCTGCATTGTCCTTGTATTTTTACCCGAGGTCCGCGGTAGGTTTTACAAATGGCAAACTGCTTTGCCTTTTTATGGAAGTAAAGTATTCTCACAGTAGCTCATCACATCTGCCCTGGACTGCTGTGTTCCCGGTGTGATTGCTTCTGTTCTGTTAGCATGTAGTTGAGCAAGGAAGGAAGCTAAACAAAAAAATACTGATAAGATAAACTTACCTCTCAAATCCAATCATCACACGTCCTAAAGCCTTCCCCACCTGCCTCCCTTCCTCCCGCTCCCCAGTACAGGGTCTCAGTGAGCCTGGTCTGGCCTCCAACTTACTTCGTAGCTGAGGGTGACCTCAAGCTTTTCATGTTCTGCCTCCGCCTGAGTGCCAGGATTACCCGTGACTGTCGGAGGGCACCACCACACCCTGTTCATCTGATGCTGCAGGTCGGGAGCAGGGCTGCCTGCATGCTAGGCCAGCACTCGGCCACCTACGCTGCGTCCCCACGTCCACAGCCGTGTAGCCTATAGTTGTTTGGCTGATGTGGAGGTACCTCTGTCAGGAGGGTTACCGTGAGTCTAAGGCCAGACTGAGTTACCCATGAGACCTTGTCTCAGAAAGCAAGAAGACAAAGCAAATTATATGTATTACTCTACACAATCCTTTTAAAAAAATTTTTAACTTCGCTTAGCATGGATTTATGGATTATTGATCATGTGATAGGCACTGGGCCATGTTGCATTAAAACATGATTCTTTTCTTATAGAGCAATAGAATACAGTGGACCTTTAAAGATACAGTGCAAAACAGAGCAGGCGTGGTGTCTGTTTTCTTATGATTTTCAGTCTCACTAGTAGCCCTGGTGGGCCTGGCGCTCGCAGGGATCCGCCTGTCTCAGCCTCCTGCGTGCCGAGGTGTGCGCCATTACACCTGACTCAGCTATGGTGTCTGTACTGGAGTTCTGTAGAGCAGCTGAGGAAGAGTCCAAGGAAGGAGCACTGGCCTGCTGGGAGGTGTAAGGACACTCCTCAGAGGAGAGCTTTGCTGGAAAGTTGGGGGATTGTTTACCGGGTGCGGGGGAGTAGGAACAACTTAAGGCAGTGCCCATCAGGAGCAGCTCTGGGGAAGGGAAGCAGAGCAGGGGGCGGGGCCGGGGGTGTGGCCGGAGGTAGCCTTTGTGTACCATGGGTAGTGGAGGTTCCTAGAACGACGGTCATCAGGAAACAAAGCATCAGATTTTGATCATGGGGAGGGGGATACAGTAACCCAATAGGAAGGGGTCTGAAGAGTTCAGAGAGCCAGAGAGGTGCATTGCAGTCCGAACTTAGTAAGTCCTGACAGGCACTCAGGTGTGGGGCGGGAAAGGAGACCTCAGACAGCTCCCTGGGTTTTAGTCGGGGTGTTGGGTGGTAGTTAGTGCTGTTTGATAGGTAGGAATAGAGGAAGGGGAGTGAGTGTGTGAAGAGACAGGAGTTTACTTTTAAATTCTAAAATAGAGAATTTCAAGGTACTCTGGAGAGGTTGCAGTTTTTGGTAGACAGCTGGGTAGGTGAGCATAGAGATGGAAAGGAACTAGGGGCTTGAGAGGGTTGATGCTAGAGGCCTGAGCACACAAGTGGAGTAGATAGGACTATGGCCTGGGAAGAGGTCACCCAGAGGAAAGCAAGGCTCAGATAGTGGCCCAAACCCCAGTTTTGTGGTGAGGAGCGTTCAGAGAATAAGAGAAGGCAGTGGTGTGGAAACGGAAGTCGACCATTCAAAGAGGGAAATAACAAAGGCATGAAAAGGAGAGCCAGAGTCTACTGTCTGTCAGTTTAATCAGCCAGGTGAAGTCCCTGTGTGGATGGGGTAGTCGTCAGCCAGGTGAAGTCCCTGTGTGGATGGGGTAGTCGTCAGCCAGGTGAAGTCCTTGTGTGGATTATTAGAGGTGGCGGCATGTGCCTGTAATCCCAGCATTTGGGAGATAGATGCAGGAGGGCCAGAATTACAAGGCCAGCCTCAACACATAGCTAATTCAATGCCAATACATAAGATTCCGTCTCAGAAAGAAGCAAGATGGGGGGGCATGGTGACCAATGCCTCTAGTCCCAGCACTGCAGAGGCTGAGGCGGGCCAGCTGGGTCTACATAGGGAGTTCCAGGACACCCAGGGCTGTACAGTGAGACCTGTCTCAAAACCAAATAGCCAACCAGCCAACCAGCCAGCCAACCAACCAACCAACCAACCAACCAACCAACCAACCTATTTTATGGGTCTTGACTCTGAAAAAGAGAAGAAATTTGACTTAGTGTAAGCCAAGTGCTAAGAGAATGGAGTGGACGTAACCCTGGAAAGGTGGGGTGAGTGTCGCCTTTCCCTAACTCCGGTTGCCCCGGGTGTCTTCCATAGTCTGGACTGGTGTACACCGAGGACGAATGGCAGAAGGAGTGGAATGAACTGATCAAGCTTGCCTCAAGTGAACCCAGGATGCACCTAGGCACCAATGGAGCCACCGGTGGTGGGTAAGTGCGTCTCCGTGGGGAGCAGGGGTCGGCTTTGTGGTGTTCCTACTGAGTGAGCTCTCAGATCTCCAGCCCCAGGTCTAGAGGAGAGAGAAGCCATGGCGAGGGCCCAGAGGTGTGTGGCAGCACAGTGCATCTCTGGAAAGAAGGCAGTGCGGAGAGAGAGAGATGGGGCGGGCGGCCTCGTGCTTGCTGTGCTGAGGCAAGGGTCCACTGGCCCATGGGAAGGGTCAGCTTGTGTCCCGTGTGGACTTCGGAGAACATTAGGTGAGTGGCCCAGCTTCTAAAGTGAATACAAGGGAATGGAAAGGAACAAGAGACTCGGAACAAGGACACTCATAGAACAGCAGTTGGGGTGTTTGGGCATTGGTGAGAAGACGGGGAAAGTGAAGAGTGTCTACACGCTTTCATTTTAAATGGGACTTTGAAAAGTTATTGTGGCTGTTTGTTTTTGAAGGAGTCCTTTAAAATTTAGTTGGTGTGTGTGTGTGTGTGTGTGTGTGTGTGTGTGTCTTTGTGTCTGTGTGTCTGTGGACCTGCATGTGTGCTTGCACCTCTGTCTATGACATGTGTGCAGTGTCAGCAAAGGCCAGAAGAAGAAGTCAGAGTCCCTGGAAGTAGAGCCACAGATGGTTGCAAACTGCCATGTGGGTGCTGGGAATTAAACCCTGGTCCGCTGGAAGAGCAGTGACTGCTCTTGATTGCTGAGCTATCCTCCTGCCTCCAAAAGGAGTCCTTTTTGTACATAGAAACTGAAATATACAGATGAAATATATATGGTTTACTTCAAAATAATCCAGCAGAGTCGCGTCAGAACGGGAAGGACAAGGAATTAGATTGAGGTGTAGGTGAAATGAAATTGCCCGTGTATTCGGAACTGTTGAAGGTGGGTGATGGGTTCCTGTCGGTTTAGTGTGATATCCTTTCTTTTTCTGCTCTTGGGGACTGAATCCAGGGTCTTGAGCGTGCTAAGCATATCCTTTACTACTGAACTACATTCCTAATCCCCATTGTATTCCGGGTTGACTACTTAACATGCAGAGTTTTGAGCTTTTCTATCACAAGAAGTTCTAGTCGAGTTGGAATGAGATAAGGCTTGGGAATCTGAGGTTCTAACAGCCCCCCCTCCCCTGTTGACCCTTGTTGTTTGGAGATGAGGGAGGGCCATTGGAGTTTAAGTAGGAGATTCACGAGTGAAACTGTGCATATGAATACACCGATACCCAGGCAGATGATAAATCGAAGGGGAAGTTAGAGAGGTTTTAGAAACAGTCCAGGCCGGGACTGTGGGAGTCAACAGAATGGTGAGGAGATATGCAGGAGACACAAGAACCACATAGGGGACGGAGCTGATCCAGCCAGGGAGTAGCTGAAGCTAAGTAATAAAACGAACACATCTTACAAACTCTAGTTAAGCTGCTGAGTAGATAGATGGTGAGGCTGTTCTTTAAGAGAACAAGAAGAGGAATTTGGAGGTTTCCTTTTCTAAGACATACATGTTGTGTGGGTCAGGAAAGCAAGATGAAGCTGTGAGTTTGTGTGTTCGGCTCTTGGATAAAGAGGTGTGGGAGGTGAATATAAAGAGATGGAGATCCTCTCCAGATTGTTGACTCTTTATTATGTATGGGGGGGGGGGGGACACAGGGAAATGTGAGTGCTCATCTTTGTCACAATGTAGAGTCAGAAGACAGTTACGAGGAGCCAGCCCTTCCCTTCCAGCTGCCACGGGAGTCCCGGACACTGAGTGGAGGTCACTGGGCGTGGTGGCAAGACCTTTACCACGTCACCGCCCTCCTTCAGATTTGTAACACCATTCCAACCCCATAGCTTTTTCTTGATTTCCTGATTGCTAAAGTGGGAGTCGAACCAGCCACGTAGCACAGACTGATCTGCAGGGCATTCTCTTCCCTGGCCATGTAGCTGGTCTCAGGACTCTTGTCTTATTTCCTTCTTCTCCTGCTGTGCCTCCTCCGTCCTCGTCTCCTGTGACTGTAGCGTGGAGAGCTCAGAGGAGCCCGTGTATGAGAGCCTCGAGGAGTTCCACGTCTTTGTCCTTGCTCACGTGCTCAAGAGGCCCATAGTGGTCGTGGCAGACACCATGCTGAGGGACTCTGGAGGGGAAGGTGAGTCAGCTGGCCAGCCCTGTGTGCAGAGACGGGCTGAACACAGCAGCAAGACGCAGAAGGAGATAGACAGAGTCTTGGGGTCGGGGGTTACATTAAAACAGTGGTAACTTCTCAAGAGATTCAAATGAAAGCTGTTGGGATTGATTGGCAGGGATGCTCAATTCAAAAATAGGATTGAGGGGCTGGAGAGATGGCCTGGCAGTTAAGGGTATGAACTGCTCTTGCCGGGGACCCAGGTTCAGTTCCCAGCACCCACATCGGGCAGTCAGTCACAGCTGTCTGTAACTCCAGCTCCAGGGGACCTGGCATTCACACATGGTGTGCATGCCCCCCCCCCCAAACTCACAAATACCTGTGACTAAAAATAGCAAACTCAATCTTAAAACGAGAAGTGGGGTAGAGAAACGGCGCTGTCCAAGGTCCGGCCTTAGCGTAACAACCTTGTGGTTCCTGCAGCCTTTGCCCCTATTCCATTTGGAGGGATCTACCTCCCACTGGAGGTCCCAGCCAGCCAGTGCCACCGGTCGCCTCTGGTGCTCGCCTATGATCAGGCCCACTTTTCTGCACTTGTGTCGATGGAGCAGAAGGACAGTGGCAAGGAGCAAGGTGAGGATCCAGAGTGTGCCTGCTTTTTGTTCTGTTATTTTTACTCAAAAGTGGAAATGATAGCTACGAAGGAGGAAAACAAAAGTCCAGACAGTGCCAGTTTTTGTTCTTGTTTTTTAAACCAAGCTGTACAATATCACCAAGAGTTTTTAGCCTTAAAAAGGGGTGGTTTGGTGGAAAAGGTGTGTCTGTCCCTATTCTGGAGCAAAGGTCTGTACTGAGGTACCAGCCTTCCAAGGGCTGCATGCTGCACCAGTCAGGGAAAGTAGGCTGGTTCACTGGCAGGAGTCCAGAGATTAATAGGCTAATTGTGTGCTGGGTGGTTAGGGGAAGGCCAGTGGTTTTTAATGTAATTCACTTCTAAGAGGTGAGGGTGGATGGACTAGTCAGTCGTGGGCCCGAGTATGAGTTCAGTGAGGTCAACGCCTGTTCAGTTGCCTCCTGCTCTTCTCAGGAAGACTTCCTGATGCTTGTTTTTCCCTCCCCAGCTGTGATCCCGCTCACAGATTCAGAACATAAGCTGCTGCCCCTGCACTTTGCCGTGGACCCAGGAAAGGGCTGGGAGTGGGGCAAAGATGACAACGACAATGTCCGGTTGGCCAGGTGAGGCCGGTTTCGCCTTCGGGATGCACTGTAGCTGGGATCTTTCCACGCCAGTGGCCGTGCCCCGTCCCCTCCTGGTTCAGCGGCAGGACAGTCACAGCCTTGGGCTGGCCTTACCGGGAAGGCAGGGAGGTGGAAGGCAGGCCGGGCATCAGGACACTGGGCTCTTGCAGCTGCTTTTGCTTTCTTCTTTTCTTAGAACAGTGCAAATGTTCCTGCCCAGTACATCCCAGAGTCCCCAAGGCACTGGTCAGAAAAGCAAGACAACCAAATCCCATTGATTCTAAGCCAGAATCAGAGGAGTTTAAACAAGTGGCCCGAACATTCTGCTCTTAAGTTTCATCTTCCTGGCATTTAGATAGCAAGGGAAATGCGATCTTTTCCACCTGCTTCTCAACGTTGCCTCCTTATAGTCTGGTAGGGTCTCCTCCCTTCTCCCTCCGTGCCTGCAGAGATGTGGGTGTAAACTCGGGTCCCTTACCTCTTGCCTTTGGGGCCTTTGCAACTTTGGGAGCTGCCTGAGAGGGTTTGATTTTAAAGTCTAGTAATTAAAAAGGTCCTTAGAGCTGGGCATGGTGGCCTACACCTCACCTAGCACTTGGGAGGTTGAGGCAGGGGAATCACTGCAAGTTCTGACTACATAGTGAGCCCCTTTCTTGAAAACCAAAAGAAAACCAAAAGCTCTCGTCCTCACCTGGTTGTCAGAATCTGCTAGATGGAGTCAGAGCAGTGATGATGGCCGCTGTCTGACCCCGGGCTCTGGGCACTGTGGAGGGAGTCCTTTCCTTTCCGGAGGACTGCTTACTTGCCTTGGAAGTACTAGCTGTTCCATTTCCCTCCTTTTCACAGCATAATTCTGTCCCTGGAGGTCAAGTTACATCTGCTGCACAGCTACATGAATGTGAAGTGGATCCCACTGTCATCTGATGCCCAGGTGAAGGCTGCTGCCACCACGGCCCTCTGTGTCCTCACTGTCAGCCACAGGAAGAGCGAGGGGAGAAGTCTGTGCTAGTGCGGTCTGACGACCACGACGGCAGAGCCTGGCTCCTCCTTCCTGTCCCCTGTGGCCACCTGTCTCTAGTCACACTCTGCTTTCTTCCTTCCTCTGCTTCGTTATTTGCCTCCCTGGGGACTGAACCCGGGACCTCCACGTGTTGGGATGTGCTTCACCACTGAGTGACACACCCAGCCCCGGACTGGGCTTTCTAATTCCAAACTGTGTTCCTTAAGAAACCCTTCTTCAGCCGGGCGTGGTGGCGCACGCCTTTAATCCCAGCACTCGGGAGGCAGAGCCAGGCGGATCTCTGTGAGTTCGAGGCCAGCCTGGGCTACCAAGTGAGCTCCAGGAAAGGCGCAAAGCTACACAGAGAAACCCTGTCTCGAAAAAATCAAAAAAAAAAAAAAAAAAAAAGAAACCCTTCTTCTTCTCTTTCTTCATAACTTGAGATTGTCATTTCTGTGTCTCTGCCCCTCACTCTTTGGATAGATCTGTTTGGGCACCAGAAAGAGAATGCCCAAGAGCTCCTGGTCAGGAGCTTAGGAGCAAAGGCAAAGTTCTGAGCTCCGGATTATGGACCGTATAAAAGCAGTGCTCAGGCTTGGGCGCTTCTGGTTAGTTAAAGCTTCCTGGAGATTAATTTTGAACAGAATTTGACATAGACTAGTAATAATGAACAATCTGCAAAAATAATTTTCCAGCCAGGCAAAGTAGCAAACACCTGTAGTCCCAGTATTTTGGGAAACTGAGGCAAGGGGATTGTGAGTTCTAGGCTACCCTGGATTGTGTAACAAGACCCTGCCTTGAGTAAGTGAATGAAAGGAAGGAAGGAAGGAAGGAAGGAAGGAAGGAAGGAAGGAAGGAAGGAAGAAAAGAAAGAAAGAAAGAAAGAAAGAAAGAAAGAAAGAAAGAAAGAAAGAAAGAAAGAAAGAAAGAAAGAAAGAAAGAAAGAAAGAAAGAAAGAAAGGGAAGGAAAGAGAGAAAAGGCCGCTGCTTGCCCAGAGGCCATGCATTCCAGGCTTCATTGCTGGGGGCACTCGGGTCCTTTGGATCTCCTACTGCAGTGAGCGAGGGAAAGGTAGACACAGATGATGTCTTTTCTTGGCCCGTGACACACCTGGCTGGAGCCCTTCTCCGGAGCTGGACAGTCATTCCCCGGACGGACGGACGGAGTGCACAGGGCACTTATGCTCTCCTGTTTGCCTCTTATTGCTGTGCTGGAGACCATGACCAAAACAGAAACGGGGGAGGAAAGGGTCTGTTTGGTGTCTGTGTTCTGATCCCACTCCATCACTGAGGGGAGCCAGGGCAGGAGCAGAGGCAGGAACTGAAGGCAGGCCATGGAGGAGCGCTGCTCACTAGCCTGCTCTCCCCACTCTCACAACCCAAGACTCCCTACCCAGAAGCAGCGGCACACACACACACCCCGCAGTGGGCCGGGCCTCCCACATCAGTCACTCATCAGGAAAGGCTGCTCCTCAGACTTGCTGCTTGCCACAATCATGGGGGCCGCTCTTCAACATTCCTTCTTCCCAGATGACCCTACCCTACATCCAGGTGACACAGATACTCACCAGGACACTACCCTTTGTTGTGTGGCCAGTCCCTGTAAGCTGTTGTAGGCTCCATGTCTCTGGGAGCCTCCCCGCAGCAGCCCAGTGAGGTGACTGTCATTGCTGTCCTCTCTTACAGGCGCCTCTGGCCCAGCCCGAGTCCCCCACAGCCTCAGCTGGAGACGAGCCCAAGTCCACTCCTGAGTCCGGGGAGTCGGACAAGGAGTCGGTGGGCAGCGGCTCTACCAGCAATGAGGGCAGCAGGCGGAAGGAGAAGTCGAAGCGAGACCGGGAGAAGGACAAGAAGAGAGCGGACTCGGTGGCTAACAAGCTGGGCAGCTTCGGCAAAACGCTGGGCAGCAAGCTGAAGAAGAACATGGGGGGCCTGATGCATGGCAAGGGCCCCAAGCCTGGCGCGCTGGGCAGCGGGTCTGGAGTAAGCAGTGGCACCGAGACTCTGGAGAAGAAGAAGAAGAACAGCGCACTCAAGAGCTGGAAGGCTGGCAAGGAGGAGGCCGCTGGGGATGGGCCCGTGTCTGAGAGGCCCTCGGCTGAGTCTGTTGGCAATGGGGGGAGCAAGTACAGCCAGGAGGTGATGCAGAGCCTGAGCATCATGCGGATCGCAATGCAAGGGGAGGGCAAGTTTATTTTTGTCGGAACCCTGAAGATGGGCCAGCGGCACCAGTACCAGGAGGAGATGATCCAGCGCTACCTTGCAGATGCGGAGGAGAGATTCCTGGCAGAGCAGAAGCAGAAGGAAGCTGAGCGCAAGATCATGAATGGAGGCTTAGTTAGTGGGCCGCCTCCAGCCAAAAAGCCAGAGCCGGATGGCGGGGAGGACCAGCCCAGCGACTCCCCAGCAGAGTCCAAGGCCCTGGCGGCGTTCTCTACCGGTTACCCTGGGGGCTTTACTATCCCTCGACCTTCTGGGGGTGGGGTCCACTGCCAGGAGCCCCGGAGGCAGTTGGCAGGGGGCCCGTGTGTAGGCGGCCTTCCACCCTATGCCACCTTTCCCAGACAGTACCCTCCTGGGCGACCCTACCCTCACCAGGACAACATCCCACCTCTGGAGCAGCCAGGCAAAGATGGAGTTCACAGGGGTGCCTTGTTACCACCCCAGTTCCGCGTGGCTGATTGCTATAGCAATGGCTACAGAGAGCCCCCTGAGCCGGATGGATGGGCTGGAGGTTCCCGGGGGGTTCTCCCAACCCAGACCAAATGCAGACAGCCGAACTGCAGCTTCTATGGGCACCCCGAGACAAACAACTTCTGCTCCTGCTGTTACCGGGAAGAACTGAGGCGGAGGGAACGGGAACCAAGTGGGGAACTGCTGGCGCACAGGTTCTGAATGGGTAGGAAGAACCTCGGCGGCGGCGGCAGCGGGAAAGGGGTAAACAAAGAAAGTGAAGCTCAACTCTGGCTCCTGGAGACCCAGCCCCTGTGTCGACGGGGCCCGTGCAGAAATGTCTGAGAGAGCTGGAGTGCAGCAGGCTGGCGGGCAGGACAGGGCTGGTGCCATCTCAGGGCCGGGCTGCTCTTAGGGAGGGCTGACTTGAGACTGCACGACCGAAGGGAAGACTATCTATCTCATAACCCCCTGCGCCCTGTCCCAGGGCCCAGGGGAAGTAGGGAAATAATTGGTGTGTGTGGGTGGGAGGTGGGTGGACATCTTGGGGGAGGAACCTGGAAAGAAGGTCCTCAGTCAGCGAAGGAAAAACCAGACCAAAGTTCATTGACTTTAGAAAAAAGCACATGGTGGTGGAGTTGGGAGTGTAGGGGGAATCTGAGATACTGAACATGTTTGATTTGGTTTGAATTAGGTAGGTGACAGGCTTGGGTACATTCTTCTTCCCAAGGAAGGGTCAGGCAGTGTGTGCCTGGCCTTCTTAGAAAGGGGATTTTAAATCCCAGAGGGTGGACGTAGCAAAGGGAGGAGCTTGGAGGAGGATTCTTTTTCCTAGGAAGTTTTATGTTCTAGCTAGTCATCTGTCGTCCATTCTAGTTTTAGGGGAGTCTGCCTGTTGCCCCCATCTTTTCCTCATCCTTTTTGAGGACTGAGCTCAGCTAAGTTAAGAAGTTGTGGTTTAAAGAAGTTTTATTTTTAAAAGCAAGTCCTCTTTGGGAGAGAGAAGGGTGGTAAGAGCAGCCTCGTGTGCGGGGCTCTCTTCAGGTGGGTGCAGAGTGAGCTGTTTTTAACTACTTAGCAATAACTACATGTGGGCTTGGAGTGCACTGAGGAGGCCGGGGGCCAGACTGTTTGAAGCTATACCAAAACCCTCTGTAGAGCTCTCCGCTGCTGCGTTTCTGTAGAAAGCAGCTTATTTTACTAATTTTTTTTTAAAGAAAAAATAAGACCCTGGCAAAAAAAATTAAAAATTACTTACTCCCCACCCCCATTTAAGTGATTTTTTTTTTCTCCTTCCTGTCTAGTTCTGGAGAACGAACTTAACATCTTGGCTTCTTTTGTTAAGCCATAGCTGACCTTAATCTATGGTTAGCTTATTAAAATAATAAGAATACTTTGTAAGAAGAATTATTTTTGATATTAGGACTGGTGTTGAAGCATGGGATGGGACTAGGGGCCATTTATAAAGGTAGCTAGAGAAAATATATTTTAGTGAACCATAGCCACAGGCCCAGATTAGTCCCAGTGGGCTGATCTGCCTTTGGATTTCTCCCTTTCCTGAGCCAACCCTGTTCTCCAGAGGGGGAGCGGCCCCAGTGGGAAGAGGTCCCTTGCGGTTTGCACAAAGCACAAGTCTGGACAGCACTCGCTCTGCCCAGAGCCATTTCGAAGAGCTTTAAACCAGAAGACTCCCTCACCAGTTGTCCTTTCTCCCTGTATTTTTTTTTCCTGGGGGAAAAATCATCTATGCAATTGTATACACTTGTGGCTGTATATGAAGAAGGGGTGTGAGTGTGCTTCCGTGTCCAGAGTGTTGACTGGCTGTTCTGTGCTTTGATTTCTTTACTGAGGTATGTCATCGCCCACATTTGATGGAATGTAATCCCCACATTGGATCTAAGGCACAAATGGCTCTGCGTGTGTGTGTGTATGTGTGTGTGTGTGCGCGTGCGTGCGTGCGTGTGTTTGGGGGGACTCCTGTCTACATGTTTCTTCTGCCTAGTCAGGATAATGATCACACACCTCCCCTTGGTAACAAAGCTAGTCAACAATTCCTCATTGAAATTATTTAGTTTAGAAAGGCTTTTTTCCCCTCAAAAAATTTGAAAGTCACTTCCATATCTGTCAATCTGTTGATTTAATAATTTCCTGTTATTATTTTCAGACAGTTTTTGTTTGTTTCTTTGCTATGTAGCCCTGGCTGGCCAGCCTGGTACTTGTTACATAGCCCAGGCTAGCCTCCAACTTACAGCCACCCTCCTGCCTCAGTCTTGTGAATTGTGGGACCTGGGTGTGAGCTGCCACATCCAGCTTTCTTTAGGCTGGAACCTAACAGAGACGAGCATTTCTGCAGGTGTATAACTTAAAGGTCTATTCAGAAATGGAGGAGTTTTTATGTTTTGTTTTTTTAGATAGGGTCCTCCTTGGGCCTCAAATGTATGGCCCTCTTGCTTCAGCTTACCAAGTGCTGGGATCACGCCATCCAGTATATAAACATAATATGAAAAGCCCAGACTGACCCAAACATCAGAATCTTGGGATGTAACAGGAATGGTATTGAGGTGAAAGCAGTGAGCCCTGAATTGAACAAATATGAGGACAAATCCTATCTATTTACATTTTTATGTTCATAAAGTTTTTTTGTTTTTTTTTTTTACATGTTTTGACTTTTTACAAAATACTGCATCAAGATGGTATTTATCTTGATTCATGGGTTTTAAGCACTCCTTCATTTTCTCTCCCAAGGTGAATGAATGCCTTGTGCCTTGTTCTCATCACCTTAGACTTGTCCCAGTTCCTGGAGTTTGAGTGGTACAGATGAGCCCCTCCCTTCCTGACACTACAGACACCCTGGTGGCACTGCTCATCATCCCCACACCCTCCCTGGGTACCTGCCTAGGGGAAGAGGGACAGAGATGGCCCAGCTGGGGTTTGCCCAGTAAGACCAGGGAAGTTGCTCTCGTTGGATTGCTGTGCTTGGACTTGATCTGTTAGTAGATTGTATTGACCACTCCTGTTTTTAAAAACCGAGAACAAATGAAGATAAACAGAAACCTTGTATCATGTTTGTTTTTATTTATATGGTACCCAATCTTAATTGTTTGCCTTTTCAAAGCAAAAATAAAAGGAAGTTCCAGGGACGGGAAGGGAGTTCTAAGATTATGTGGAAAATGGGTCTTAGGCTCTTTTAACTTTTTGTTAAATTAGTTTTAATTGGGAGGGTGACTATTAAGACACCAAAAGGCCTCTCTAAGGGTTTTATTTATTTATTTTCTTTTTTTAAAATAAGGGATGGTGAACTTTATTTTTCACTCTCTTTGGGGGTGACGGAGGGGTGGAGTAGGATGGAGTTAATAATGTCTGGAAAACAAAACAGATCCGGATTGGCTTGCATTTTGGTGTAGACAAGCCCATGCGATTACTGTGGTGGGGAGAAGTGAGGGAGGGTTGCGTGGGGAACTTCAAACCTCCCTTGTCCAGAGGGTCATGGGGGTGACAGGAAGGTAGACCCTGTATCCCTAGGTGAGGCATGGCCTCATCGCTCAGGCTTACATTAAGTGCAATTATTCCTGTTAATCCAGGGCATCTGGGGTCCTACTGAAGTTAATGGAGAGAGGAGATCTTCAGGGTTCTTCTTTTCTCCTTTCCACTTAACACGGTTATACCCTCTCCCCTACATTCTCTGCCCTGTCCCCAACTTCCCGCAAATCCACCAGAGGCCGGCCTCCAAATCCTTCCTCTTTACTCAGGCTGGCTTAATTGAGAATTGCAAAAGACTTTCTTCATACTGTGTTTTATAAAGAATATAAATTATATCTTTTTATTTAGTTTTTAAGATGCAATTTCTAAGAGTGAGGGATGGTGTTAAGCTCTCTGCTGTGCCTTAAAATAGAAGTACCTTCCCTCACCATAGGCTTCCAGAGTCCACAGACAATAGAGCAGAAATTACCATGACTTTATCTTATATACTTGGGTGGGGGGTGATCCTGAGCCCAGAGAATGGAGCTGGTTCCCTGAGATCTGGCTCTGGCCTTTCTTCCTTCAGTCACGTGCCCAAGGTTCCAGGCACTTTGTTTTCCTTCAGTAAAGGAGCATTTGGGAAATTATTGTCTGTGTGTTGCTCAGACACCTCTGGACTCTGCCCTCTTTTTCCAAGGACAGTGCCACCCATATAGCCATAGGTGAGAACAGAACTGGAAGCCATTTTCTGGCTTAGAAACACAAACTCCAGAGTCTTAGAACTGAATTCTTTCCCTCCATCTCCAACTGCAGATTCAGTGAGTCATAGGGGCTCTGTCTGTTTTAATAATATTTTGCAGCTACCCAGTCACAAATTAGGGTGTATTGCCTCCTGTGCTTAAGCTGATTAACTGTCATGCTTCCGAGTGGAATTCCTGTGCCCCTCCATGGCTGCGTGGGTGGGGGCGGCAGAAGTGATGGACGCTGTCTGAGGAGTCGGGTGGGAAGGACCTTGGCCTCGTTCTGTGTTTATAACTGGATCTGTGATTCATCGCGTGAGTCACTCAGCTCCACCTCCCTCCTCCAGCTGCCCCTCCCAGCAGCCCTTGCTCCTGGCAAACCTGTACCCAAAATGGGTCTGAAAATGGAAAAATCTGATGCAGCTCTTTGCCTCTCTATGCCCTTTCCATCCAGTAGTGGACAGCTGGGTTGTGCTGCAGGTGGTGAGAGTCTTCCGTTACCTGACCTTCAGCTGCTGCCCTTGCATTTCTGGTTAGGGGGTGATCCAAGTCACCCAGTTCATTTCTCTGACCATTCTTCCTCTGTTCTGCTGTTCCCATACCTCGAGGTATTAAAGACTAGAATGAGGCTCTCGGAAGAGTGGTAGGGGGAAGAAAAGTGGATCATGGGATTTTAAACCATGGGGGGTGGGGGGCGCACACCTCTTCCGACGCTGCTTCCTTATTACAGTTCATACTTTATTCCACAAGACATTGAGAGGTGCGTGCTGGGGTAGAGGTGTTCAGCAACCTTTTGGACCTCACAGTAAGGCTTCTGGGCCCCCTTCTTCGCAAGCACATACCTGTTCCAGACTGGCTCGGCTCGCGCCAGCTCCACTGTTTCCACAGTTGCAGCCAACACCAGGAACTTGGGGAGCTGAGGCTGGAAGGATGTGTGCTGTGGGGAAGGGAGGGTTGAATGTCACGACCCCCACCTAAGGATTGCTGCCTCTGTACAGACTCAAAAACAATAAAACAGCAGCTCATTAACCCTATTTTGTGTTCACTTCCTGTCTTTGGCGGTGGAACAGGCTACCCTCAAGTTGCCCTCCCCGTCTCCGTTCCTTGTCTCCTGGCACCCCACCCCCACCTTCGCTTCTTGAGTTCAGCGGGGAAGGAGGGGGAGATGTGATCCTGGAGCCGAAGGACGGTTTCCAACCCCTAGCTTTCAAGTCCAGAACATGAATCATTCATGAGGAGATCTGGTGACTGGGTTGGAGGGGGAGGAGTCGTGTACCTGGGCAGGGCTTTCCTGGGGAATAAGTCGGGGCGGGGGCGGGGACGCGCCTGCAGTGAGGAAAGGCTGGGTTAGATACTACGACCCTTTCCCGGGCTTTCTACACCTCCCCCACTCCACTGCTGAGATTGCACCCCAAAATACCTGTACTACATCTGCATCCCAGACGCACCAACTTCCGCCCGCTTCACTCGGCCCTCGGCCTGTCCCCCTCTCCGGAAAAGGACACAAGGTCCCGCTCCCATTTACATCCCCTTCTCAACCCCGGTTGTTACGTTGTCAGAGGAGGTTGAAAATCAAAGGCCAAAACAACAACATAATCATAAAACCCATGAATAAACCAAACCAAAATAACGAGTTTCCTAGTATTTCATTTCTCACTAAACAGTACAGAGAGCTAGCCCAAAATGTTCCCATTTAATAATTACATTACTGCGCACCCCCCCAACTTGTAATGTTCACGAACATAAAGAGACTAGAATGTGGGATTGGGTAGAGGGGATCTGGGTACTCCTCAGTTACCCCCATGTCTCCCATCTTTCTTAAGGCCTCCATTTCCTTTTCTACTTTCCCAAAAACTGTGAGTGTTCTCCTTTAAGGGGCTGGGCATCTTGCCTGGCCTCTTTAGAGTTACCGAAGTTTCCAAAGAGCCTTCCCTGTCTGGGCAGGACACACCTTTCAAATAAGACCCCCGGAGCTGTGCTCTTCGCATCCCAAGCGGTGTTTCCCCCGGGCCCTCCCTCGCCTCTTTCTCCGGGGACCGCTTGGTTTTAGCCTCTCCCCAGAGAGAGTGAGCATCTTTGAGGACTCCTGCCCTTAGGTGCTCCACTCCCGGATGGAGCCAGGGAAATGTGGTGGGGGGGCCGGGGCCAGAGTTTCAACATTGCCCCCCAGGAAGAGGAGCCAGAAATGGGGGTAAGGAGATGGAATGAGGGTGGGGAGGGGGGTCGGGGAGTGGCAAGAGGGTGTGAATGGGGATGCTCTGGAAGTCAAGAGGGAAGAAAGGATCCAGAGGAGGGTGTATCTGTTTTATCAACTGTCATGGAGCTTGCTCTGCCCTTTTCTGTCTCGAGTTGTCTCATTATTCATTAACTAGCCCCTCCCTGTCCTGTCTGCCAGCCCCGGGCCTGAGCTCCTGGCAGTCACTGGTCTCAGTTTCCCTGAGTGGGAGAGGCTGTGTGGGTCCCCAAAGGCAGCTGCTGAAGGAATCCCAGATCCCGAGGCTGGGGAGTCCCAGATTAACTCTCCCCTTCTCAGTTCTCTGGACCGAGGTCTGACGCAGGCCACAGGATGCCGGAGCACAGCAGTCATCAGCTTGGTGATTGCCTGGCCTCTGGTGGCCTCCCAGGTAATAACCTGACTTTCCAAGACTCCTTCAGAATTCCTCCTACCCCAGCCTTAAGTTCTCACCAGGGATGGCTCTGTGTTCCTTTCCTCAAAGTGTTTCTGCCTGAGGCTTGCACTCCTGTCTCCCCAAGAGCTGGTGGGGAGCTCCAACCTTGATGTTCCCTCTGCTTTCTTGCCTTGGTTAGCCCTTTTCTTATTAACTAGTCCATGACCATCGAATGTCTGCTCTGTGCCGTGTTCTGTCACTGAGCTGTTAGAGGTTACAAAATGCAAATCATTTCCCTGCTATCTGACGCTCTAGAGAGAGGAGCAGGGATGTGGCCATGTGGGCAGCAGTAGGCACAGCTGGAACTTTGCTGCCCCGTTCCTCTTTTAGGGGAGAAGGTCCTGGCATGGGCACCAGGGCTTCGGAAAGGGCGAGAAGTGGAGCTGCCTGGAACTCTGGTCTGCACTAACTTTAGGGTTACCTTCCAACCTGGTGGATGGCGGCGAAATCAGGTGAGATGGTCAGTGTAATAGAAAAGACAGAAGCTGGGCATGGCGGCACGTGCCTGTGATCACGTGACCGGTGATCCCAGCCTTCTGGAGGGTGAGATGGGAAGACCATGAGCGTTCCCGGCTAGCCTAGGCTATGCAGCAATACTCTGTTTTAAAAACACAAAACAAAATAAATGGACCGCTAGAGTGAACTGGGAAGGGAGTCTGGATTTGGACACACGTGGGTTAGGGGGTGTCCTTTGACTGTATTCTTGACAGTAGGAATTATTTCTAGGGAAGTTGCCATCTACTGGGGAGGGCAGAGGAGGAGGAGGGAGGCCCCGGGGTAGGACAATGATGGCTGTCCGAGGTCTGTAGTACCACTCTTGTGCTTCCTTTAGGACACTCCCCTGAGCAGTGACTATGATTTTGCCCTGGTCAACATTGGGCGATTAGAGGCTGGTAAGTGTGAGGGGTTGATAAAAGGGGCGTCAGAACACCCCCTTTGTGTCCCCAGAAGGCTGCAAGGGTGGGGCAGGGTGGACTAGAAGGAATCCTCCCAGAGCGACCCCATGGTTATTCCACTCTCTGACTCTTGACCTCAGTGAGTGGCTTGTCCAGGGTGCAGCTCCTCCGTCCGGGGGCCCAGCTGAAGTTCGTCCCAGAGGAGATTCTCATTCACGGTCGAGACTTCCGTCTGCTTAGGGTTGGTTTTGAGGCTGGAGGACTAGGGCCCCAGGCCTTTCAGGTAAGAACCCTCCTCACCTTAGAAACCCAGGGTCCTCTCCATGCTCCAGGGCCTCTCATCATTTGTTGTTGGTTGTTTTTTTCTCTTTTTGGGGGCCCGCCACCCAGCTCCCAAATACATCACACACAGAGGTTTATTCCTAATTATGAATGCTTGGCTTTAGCTTGGCTTATTTTTTTTGCCAGTTTTTCTTAACTTAAATTATCCCGTTTACCTTTTGCCTCTGGGCTTTTCCTTTTCTTCTGTAATCTTTCACTCTTACTCTGTGACTGGCTGTGTGGCAGTGGCTGGTCCCCAGCATCCTCCCCTCCTTGTTCTCTTGCTCCCCCCTCCCCACACCCCGATTTCTCCTTCTACTTATCCTCTCTGCCTGCCAGCCCCACCTATCCTTTCTCCTGCCTCACTATTGGTGTTCAGCTCTTTATTTGACCTTTAGGTGTTTTAGACAGGCAAAGTAACACAGCTTCACAGAGTTAAACAAATGCAACATAAGAGAACACAATAGGGCTGGAGAGATGGCTCAGAGGTTAAGAGCACTGGCTGCTCTTCCAGAGGTCCTGAGTTCAATTCCCAGCAACCACATGGTGGCTCACAACCATCTTGGTGCCCTCTTCTGGCCTGCAGGGATACATGCAGATAGAACACTGTGTATATAATAAGTAAATAAATCTTTTTTTTAAGATTTATTTTTATTTTATATGTATGAATGGTATTTTATCTATCTATCTATCTATCTATCATCTATCTATTTTTATTTTTTTGAGATAGGGTTTCTCTGTGTAGCTTTGAGCCTGTCCTGGATCTCACTCTGTAGCTCAGGCTGGCCTCGAACTCACAGAGATCCACCTGCCTCTGCCTCCCAAGTGCTGGGATTAAAGGCATGCACCACCACCGCCCAGCAGTAAATAAATCTTAAAAACAAAACAAAAAGAATACAACACATCTTTGCATCATTAAACAAATGTTCCACAGCATAAACAAATGTAACGTCTCTTAAAATAATATTCTACAACAATCATTTCTCTCACTCCACTCAAAGGCTGGAGTAAGTGATAGTCTCGTGAAGGGGCGGGGCCTGACCTGTCTGGCTCTGTCAGTTATGAGCAGTAACTATGGGTAAATTTTCACCTCTGAAAAACGTGGAAAGTTGGATAATATTCCTAAGATTCCTCCCCCAAATTAGTACTCTATGATTCTGTGGTTCTAGATTTGTTCCTCTGCCCACAGCACCTACCAGTTGTGGAGGTCTCCTTCTCTGGGGCCCGTGTTAGCGGCTCTGCTCTATTGATGGTAAAGACAGAGCAACACATGCTATTTCATTCTTTTTACTGCTAGTCTTGAGGCTAAAGGATGGGATATGTATGCTCTCCTCCCCAGTTAACCATGGCCATCGTTCAAGCCAGAGCTCAGAGTAGTCAAATCCAGCAGTATAGAGGAATAACCATGAGCAAAATCGGTAAGTGAGGATGCTTTAGGTCAAGGCAATGGGAAGAGTCTGAAATGGAAGGGGCTAGTTGGATAAAATATTCCTTCTTCCTCTGTGTCTCACTCCTGCTCCAGGCAAGGTTTCTGGCTCCAGAAAACCACCTATTCCTCTCTTGGAGACTTTAGAAGACTGGGAAGCTGAGCGGAAGAAGCAGGGGGCCAGGGGCTGGAGGGTTAGCACAGTCAATGAGAGATTCGACACAGCTTCCAGGTGATGTCCCCATCCGCCCAGCTCCTGCTGCCCCCAAGTCTTCCCGGAGTTCCTTGGTCCTCTAAGCCAGCAGTTCCCATAAACTCCAGCCTGTTCCCTCTTTTTAAAACCTGAGATCCCTTGGAATGGTCTTTCCAAAGTAACTTCCTTATCATAATAGCTTCCTGTTAGCAGAGGTCACTGACAAGCTGTGACGTCACTCTTCATTTTGCAGCCTCTCGGGTTACTTCTGGGTCCCTAATCGAATTCTGGACAGTGAGGTCAGAAGAGCATTTGCCCACTTCCATCAGGGCCGTGGACCGGTCAGTCCGAGATCAGAGGGTCAGGGGACAAGGGATGGGGGGGCTTCCTGTGAGGTCATTGTCAGGGCAAGGGCAGCTTAAGTGCAGTTCTTCCAAAATGACCCTCTTCTCACCCTTATGAAGCGCCTGTCCTGGCACCACCCTGGCGGCAGTGACCTTCTCCGATGTGGAGGCTTCTATGTAGCCAGTGACCCTAACAAAGAAGACATCAGGTGAGGGGTCATGACGAGACTCAGGGCAGCTATTCTGGGAAGATTCGTGGCTTCATTCCTGACCCCTCTTTCCCTCCAGGGCGGTGGAGTCAATGCTCCAGGCTGGGCACTCTGATGTTGTCTTGGTAGATACGATGGATGGGATGCCTAGTCTTGCCGATATCCAACTTGCCCACTTGAAGCTGAGGGCCCTTTGCCTGCCTGGTGAGATTAATCTTTGAGCCCTCAACCCTAACCCTGACCTATTTTGTATATGATAGATGAATAATCCTTTAGCCCAGTAGTCTTTCACTTTTCCATTCTATCTTCATGGCCACAGATTTACCAATAGCCTGTTTTCCCCAAATGTTTTTTGTTTCATTTTTTTAGCCTCTGAGACAGAGTCTCGTTATGTAGCCCTGGCTGGCCTCAAGATCACTATGTAGCCCAGGCTGGCCTCAAGCTCACTGATCCATCTGCTTGACTCTGTCTCATGACTGCTAGGAGAATGCATAAAGGCATGCACTACCACACCCTGCTCCCCAACTTTAAAAATGCAACTTTCCTGGCTGAATGGGTGCGGTGGTACATACCTGTAATCACACCATTTGGGAAATAAAATTAAGAGGATCACTATAGGGCTGGAGAGATGGTTCAGTGGTTGGGAGCCTTGGCTGCTCTTCTAGTAGACCTGGGTTCAATTCCCAGCACCCACAAGGCAGCTCACAACTGTCCCTTGGAAAAAGACTACTGGACCACTCATCTCTAGCTCACCAAAAAAAAAAAAAAAAAAAAAAGAGGATCACTATAATGAATGTAGGGCCAGTCTGGGCTATGAGGCCCTGTCTCAAAACAAAATGAAAAATAAAAAAACTTTATGAAATTCACTCTATCCATCTTAAGTGTACGATGAATTTTATTTATAATATTGTATACTCATAAAAACTTTTTTTTTAAATGCTGAGGATCTAACCCAAGGCCTTCATTTATCACGTGTATGTATATGTGTGGGTCTGTATGCCATGTATTTGGGGGTGCCTGTGGAGGTCAATAGTGTCGGCCAAGAGTCACCTGACATGGGTTCTGAGTCAAACTTAGGTCATCCTGAAGAGCAATATGCCCTCCTAACACCATGCCAGCTCTCCAGCCCCCACTACCAAACCATTTTATTTTGGTTTGGTTTGCTTTTTTTTTTTTTTTGGTTTTTCGAGACAGGGTTTCTCTGTGTAGCTTTGCGCCTTTCCTGGAGCTCACTTGGTAGCCCAGGCTGGCCTCGAACTCACAGAGATCCGCCTGGCTCTGCCTCCCGAGTGCTGGGATTAAAGGCATGCGCCACCACCGCCCGGCTTGTTTTGCTTTTTTGAGACAGGGTCTTACAGTCTAGCCCTGGCTGTCCTGGAACTCACGATGTGGACCAGGCTGGCCTCCAACTCATAGAGATCTATCTGCCTCTGCCTCTGTGCTGAGATTAGAGTGCATGCCACGCTTGGCCCTCTCAGATTTCTTAACCCATTAGGGTATAGACCTGGATCCTGACCCCTTTGCCCTTCTTGACCGCCCCCCCTGTTAGATTCATCTACAGCTGAAGAGAAGTGGTTCTCAGCCTTGGAAGGAACACGATGGTTGGACTATGTCAGGTACACCCAACTTTCTAATCTTGATTAATTTTAATTAACTTCTAGCCAAATGTAGTGGTGCACATCTTTAATCCCAGCACACAAGGTAGGGGCAGAGGCAGGTGGGTGTCTGTGAGTTCTAATCCAGCCTGGTCTACATAGCGAGTTCCAGGATAGCCTGGGCTATTAGTGAGACTCTGTCTCCAAAGAAACAAAAAACAACAAAAATCCAACTTCTTCAGGCTTCTCTTGACGTGGGCTCTCCAGCCTCCCATAAATTCACCCCTCAGACTGTACCGCTGTTTCTTAGAAGAAGGAGCAGGTGTTTGGGAATCGGCCTCTCTTCTAACTCACCCCTCCTCCCTCCCATGCCCCTCCAGGTCTTGTCTTCGAAAGGCCAGCGACATCTCAGTATTAGTGACTTCCCGGGTCCGTTCTGTAGTTCTTCAAGGTGAGGCCCTTGGGTCAGCTCTGTGTGTCCCTTACCTTTTCCTTCGCGTGACTGGATAGTGTGGAAGGGGGAGGTTCACACAGCTTCCCTGTGCCCTTAACTACCAGCATCTTCCTGTCAGTAGGAAGCCCTTGGGCCAACGCATCCTTCAGAGCGAGTCTCCCTACTGTAACAGGTCCCCAACTCTACGATGCTCTTAGTCCCTCCCACCCCTTTATCAGTGGATGGGGACAGGGTCAGGGTGGGAAGGGCACCTGGGATGGTGGTTCCTCTGTGACACTGGGTGTTTCGAGAAGGTGAAGTCTGTGAAGTGAACCACTGAGCTTTGTTTTCTCTGTACTTCCCCCTGCCCTTTCAATCCCGCTTCCCCTCCTTCCCCTGCCCTCCGTCCTCTTCCCACGGCTCCTCTTCCCATTCCCTCCTGCCCTAGTTTTCCTGGACCCCCTTTTTGGTTCCTTCCTCATCGCCCAGAGCGTGGTGACCGTGATCTCAATGGCCTCCTCTCCTCACTCGTCCAGCTGCTTTCGGCCCCCGAAGCCCGGACACTGTTGGGTTTCCAGTCATTAGTGCAACGAGAGTGGGTGGCGGCCGGACACCCCTTCCTGACGAGGCTTGGGGACACCGGGGCCAGTGAGGAGGTGAGGACACTAGGTTTTGTTTGGGGGGCATTACTAAAGAAATGAGGGCGAGAGAATGATATAGCCGAACCCACTGGAAGTGAACCCGGTCTGGGCTAAGGTAACCCGAGTGAACGCTCAGATGCGTCAGGCTCACAGCCATACTACTCAGTTCCTATTTTAACCCCTGACCCCTTGGTGTCCTGCCCCCTCAGGCCTCTGTTCTCGGCTTCTGTCACCCTGGGCTTTAGATCCCTTTTTTCTCTTCTTAGGCCGCGGTGTTCCCTCTCTTCCTGGACTGTGTCTGGCAGCTCCTCCATCAGTTTCCGGCTGAATTTGAATTCTCGGAGTTCTTCCTTCTTGCCCTGCATGACAGCATCCGGGTTCCCGACACCCTCACCTTCCTGAGAAACACTCCCTGGGAGCGTGTGAAGAAGAGTGGACAGGTGAGTGACTTCTGTTTTTTAATGTTTTTCTTGTATTCGGACTTTGAAATTTGGTTTTGATTTATGAAAGCTGGGGTTTGTGGAAGGGGTTGGGGGACCTCACTCTTGAGTTTGGACTTTTGTTCTCCATGTGATGCCTGAAATAGGAGGTAAGAGGGTCATGATTTGTTTCTAGATGTGGGACAGATGCACACACACACACACACACACACACACACACACACACACACCACTCTGGCTTAACAACCCCTATTTAAAAGTTTTGTGTGTGCACAGTCGTGCGTGTGAATGTGGATGGGTGCATGCAGTAGCAGTCCCGTGGAGGTCAGAAGACAAGCTCAGGCATCGGTCCTCATCGTCCTCCTACGGCTTGTCTGCTGTATACTCCAGGCCAGCTGGCCCATGAGCTTCCAGGGATTCTCCTGTGTCTGCTTCCCATCTTCCTGTAGAAGGACTGAGATCACTGATCCTGAGTTATGTGTCTGGCTTCGTGAGGGCTCTGGGAATTCAAACTCAACGTCCTCCCCCTCACAGGGCAAGTGCTCTTCTTGTCCAACAAGCCACTTCCTAAGCTCTAACCATCCATCCCTTTTCTCGATTCTGCTGTCCAGTTCAACTCCTACACACAAGTTTACAGCCCTGAGTACTCCCAGCCCCTCCATGGGAGCTCTGTTGATCTACATCTGTCCGTCTGGGACTGGGATTTACGCTATAGCAAGGAACAGATATCACAGTTCCTTAATCCTGGCTACAATCCGGAGCATTGCCCAGGTTCCTGGCTCCCCAGGCAACAGGTAAAATGTCTACACTTCAATTCCCCTGACTTGCCCAAGTTCACACTACTAGATGAGATGTAGAAAGACAGGATATCCGAGTTCCTCAGAGAAAGCAACCGATGTCCTAGAATAGCAAACAGCATCCTTTTTGTCTTCATTTCTGTTTGTTAGGCCCCTTGTTTCATATCCATACATTACAAGTTCCTCTAAACTCAAGCTAATAAGCCCAGAGCCCTAGAGCCTAGTGAGCCATGAGCTCAAGGGAGCCTTGGGGCTTCTTGAGTCTCGGGTACCATGTGACTGGAAGTCCCTCCCCACTTTAGAAAGAAGTTGTTTTCTCAGTTCCCTGTTGACTTTGCTTTCTCTTTTAGCCAAGCTTCGCGGTTCCTGGACCCCCCAGTTCTGTGTGGCTGTTCTCTAGAGGGGCCCTGACAGCCCTGAGTCAGCTCTGTCCTTGGCAAGACAGCCCCTCTTTGCTGGCAGTCTCTTCTCATTGGCTCCCTCGACCTGCTAGATCCTCTGAAAGCCTAGCCGATCAGGAATGGGGGCTCCCCTCACATTGGGGAGCTTGCCCTCTACCTCCTGGGCTACTGCTGCCTGGATATCTGGGACCTCAGATCAGGTTCTGGAAACGCTGTTACCTGAGGGGAAGGCCTGAGGTCCAGGTGAGAAGGGAAAACAGACTGGAGGGGCACAAAGAGCTGGAAAGGCAAAGGGCTGGAGGAAGTGGGGGCACTCCATTCGTCAAACTGGGTCCGCTGGGGATAACAGGTGGTGGGAAAACTGCCCGTGGCTTGCACCATGTGGAATCTAGGGCACAGTCAGAAGAGGAGAGAGCGTTTAAGACTCTCGAAGTAGCAAGGATCTTAAAAATAGATACCACCACCAGGCAGCAGTAGCACACACCTTTAATCCCAGCACTGGGAGGCAGAGCCAGGCGGATCTCTGTGAGTTCGAGGCCAGCCTGAGCTACAGAGCAAGATCCAGGACAGGCACCAAAGGTACACAGAGAAACCCTGTCTAGAAACAAATAAACAAACAAAAACGATACTGTCTCCGTTCCTGGGCAGTGGTGGCCCATGCCTGTGTAGAGCATCCTGGTCTTCAAAGTAAGTTCCAGAACAACCAAGGCTCCACAGAGAAACCATGTCTTAAAACAAAAACAAAAACATCCCAAAAAAACAAAAAAGAAAACTAGCTGGGCAGTGCCTTTAATCCCAGCACTCAGGAGGCAGAGGCAGGAGAACACTGTAAGTTCAAGGCCAGCCTGGTCTACAGAGTGAGTTCCAGGATAGCCAAGGATATACAGAGAAATGCTGTCTTGAAAGATTTAAAAAAAGAAAGAAAGAAAGAAAGAACAGAAAGAAAGAAAGAACAGAAAAGGAAAGAGAAGGCTAGCCTTGCAACAACAAACCTTTGTACCCTGCTTCCCCCTCCCCAGAAGGGCTCCTCAGCTCTTACAGTCTCTGGCCTCCAGGATGAGCTCTCTTCTCTTCAGGAACTATTAAGAAAATTGACACCAAGAGCATCTCCCGAGGATCACTGCAAGAGAAGAGATCCAAACACCATCCTCTCTCAGATCCGCTGAAACTGCTGGTGTTCTCCAGGGCAGGCGGAGGGGGTGTGGAGGGGCTCTCCTAATCTCTCTCTATCTGACCTCGGCAGTTCAGCTTTCCCAGCCCAGCCCACAGGGGAGCTCACTCCTCACTGTGTGAGCTCACCGAGTGTGAGTCTCTGTCACCCGTGTGCTCCACCTCCAGCTCTCCCGTCTGGTTTGGTTCCTGGAGCTATTTTCGTTTCTCTTGATTTAAAGAGTAAGAAACAAAACCGATTTAGAGTATGGCTGCCTTTTTTTCCCAGGCAATTCCGTACCTTTTAGATGACAAACTGTCAAAACTGTGAGGTCAGACACACTTTTCATCAGTCCCAACAAGATGGCCTAGAGACCTCATTCTCAACCCCTCACCGCTGCTTTGAAATCCAGTCCCTTAGTCTTCTGTGGGAACGAGGTGAATAAGGGAGACACCCTCTCCTCCCACTCTGTATTTTTGTAGTGGTATTTCTATTTAAGGAGTCCATTAAAGCACACTATTTTACACATTGCTGGTATTGTTTCTTGTGTTGAATGAAGATCTCAGCCAAGTGGATGGGGAAGGGTATGAATTGAGAGAAAAGCACCCGTATTATTGATAAGGAAATAAAGGGCCCAAGTCAGGTGGGGCTCGGCAGAATTCACATGAAATTTGGGGAAAGAAGGGTTCCCCTTTTCTGTCGAGACAGGTTTCTCCGTGTAGTGCTGGCTGTTCTGGAACTTGCTCTGTAGACCAGGCTGGCCTGGATCTCTGAGATCCACCAGTCTGCCTGTCTCCCGAGTGCTGGGATTAACAGGTGCCACCACGCCCAGAAGAAAGGTCCTCTCTTTGTGTCTCTTACCATAAAAGATGGGACAAGAATGTACAGTGCTGCTGAGACCAGAGTGTACTCTGGAGGTTGAGACAAGCATTTTTTGCTTGTTTGTTTTCGAGACAGGGTTTCTCTGGGTAGCTTTGGTGCCTGTCCTGGATCTCGCTCTGTAGCCCAGGCTGGCCTAGGAACTCACAGAGATCAGCCTGGCTCAGCCTCCCGAGTGCTGGGATTACAGGCGTGCGCCACCGCGGCCCGGGGAGACAGGCATCTCCGAACTTCAGGAGGGGCCTGGGAACACACCGGGTCCTGTGGTCCAGGTTTCCCTTAGATTAGTGGGGCTCAGCCACTTCAGTGCCTCCCCTTCCCCGAGCTCAAGCCAGGGCCGAGGGCGCTGCACGGGGGCTGTGGACAGAGGTAAAGGCCGCTTCGGAAGGCGGCCGAGCCCTGGGGTTGGCGGGGTCCTCGCCCCCCGTGTCCCCCCCCCCGCCCCGCCCCCGTGTCCCCGCCCCGCCCCCGCGCCCCCAGGCCCCGCCCCCGTGTCCCCGCCCCCCGTGTCCCCGCCCCGCCGCCCGCGCCTCTGCGTCACAGGACATACAAAGCTTGGTTTAGCACTTGAGTCTGCACTTGGGGAGTAATGGGAGCCCCTGACGATGGAGAGCGGCACCGAGACGGGCTGAGGGCGCCCGCTCCACCCCGGGTGCCGGGACGGCCCCAGCCCGGCTTCCCGGACGCGGGCCCGCCTCCTAAGATGGCCGCGACCCCTTCCGGCTCCCCGCCCCGGCCGCCGGCCCCGCCCAAGGCTCGCCTTGGCCCGGAAGTGGAAGTAGAAGCTGAGGTCAGAGGGCGGTGCCGCTGCTTAGAGACGGCGGGAGCCCTTTCGCCATGGCGGCCGGGCCGATCTCCGAACGAAATCAGGGTAATGGGGGGAGAAGGGCCCAGGATGGGCCCAGGGGGGCCGGGGTGGGCAGATCAGTGCCGGAGGCGCCTCCGCCGGGGTGGGAGGCTCGGCTCCCCCGGCGCGAGCCGGAGCTGTGCGAGCCGGGCCCGCAGGCCGGGTGCAGGCCTGGTGCAGGCCGGGGTCCGGGACCGGGGGCTTCTGGATCAGCTCCCTGATGTCCCCCACTCCACTACCAAGCACACCGGCAAAACGCCCCCGGGGAGGACGGCGTCGGCAGGAACGCCGAGTCAGACACCGGGCGGGCAGGGGGTGGGTGGGTTCGGGGCCTCCGGTCGCGCTTTTTGCTTTCCCCTTGCCTCGGACCCTGTTTCTCACCCTCTGCTCCCTCGCTTCAGATGCCACGGTGTACGTGGGGGGCCTCGACGAGAAAGTGAGCGAGCCGCTGCTGTGGGAGCTCTTCCTCCAGGCGGGGCCGGTGGTCAACACCCACATGCCAAAGGACAGAGTCACTGGCCAGCACCAAGGTGAGTATTGGGCGAGAAGTAGCCCTGCATGGGGGTCACGGCCCCGCCAGGGTCTCCTCTCCGCGCGAGTCATAACTCTTGGGATGAGCAACCTGCAGGTTTCTTTCCCTTTCGCCTCAGTTCACAGTTTGCTTCTGGAGTGTTCTCTCAGCTCTAGTTTGAGGTTCCTGGGGCCGTTCCCAACTGAAGTGAGAAGTCCTTTCGTGTTGTTCTTTGTTTGGCGGCTAGTGAGTTAATGTTTCGGTTTTGAATCTCTTTCCTTCCATTTCCCAGGCTATGGCTTCGTTGAGTTCTTGAGCGAGGAAGATGCTGACTATGCCATTAAGATTATGAACATGATCAAACTCTACGGGAAGCCGATACGGGTGAACAAGGCTTCAGCTCACAACAAAAACCTGGATGTCGGAGCCAACATTTTCATTGGGAACCTGGACCCAGAAATCGACGAGAAGCTGCTCTATGATACTTTCAGCGCCTTTGGGGTCATCTTACAAACCCCCAAGATTATGCGGGACCCCGACACCGGCAACTCCAAGGGTTACGCCTTCATTAATTTTGCTTCGTTTGATGCTTCGGACGCAGCGATTGAGGCCATGAATGGGCAGTACCTCTGCAACCGCCCTATCACTGTGTCCTACGCCTTCAAGAAGGACTCTAAGGGCGAGCGCCACGGCTCAGCAGCCGAACGGCTTCTGGCAGCCCAGAACCCGCTGTCCCAGGCTGACCGCCCTCACCAGCTGTTTGCAGATGCACCCCCTCCGCCCTCTGCCCCCAACCCCGTGGTTTCATCCCTGGGCTCTGGGCTTCCTCCACCAGGTAAAGCTTTTAGTTTAAACTACACCAGTGAGGCCCTTGGGAGGGAGGGTCGGAGGCAGGAAAATCCCTGGAGTCTGTCGTTCATCAGTGACCAGTGAGAAAGGCGTGAGGCGTGAGGCGTGGGGGTGGCAGTGAAGACGTGGGGGTTTCCGTGGGAGGCTGGGGTTTGGTGCCGCAGGGGGTTGGCGCTCTGCAAGGTGGTCTTCCTCACCATGAACTCTCATGTCCTCTGTAGGCATGCCTCCTCCTGGCTCCTTCCCACCTCCAGTGCCGCCTCCCGGAGCCCTCCCTCCTGGGATACCCCCCGCCATGCCCCCACCACCTATGCCACCTGGGGCTGGAGGACATGGGCCCCCCGCAGCGGGAACTCCAGGAGCTGGGCACCCCGGTCACGGGCATTCACATCCACACCCATTCCCACCAGGTGGGATGCCCCATCCAGGTAAGTGCTCTCTGCTGGGAAAAGGGGCTGAGCTTGTGGGGGTGGCTCTGTCCCTGCGTGTCCCGCTGCTCTTTGTCTTGGTGGAAGTAGTCCAGAGTCCCCTTTCCTTCAGAAAACAAACAGTACTTTGTGTACGTCAGCGCTCCCCATTTTATCTCCATTTTTTACGTTTTCTGCAGAATAGCCTGTACTTAGTGTTTTTTCCTCTCAGCCTCTCCTGATTCCCAGGAGATTGCCAAATCTCGCCGACATTTCTGCTGTTTTTTTTGTTTGTTTGTTTTGTTTTGTTTTTGGGACTTCTCTGTTCTGGAACTTGATCTGTAGCCCAGGCTGGCCTTAAACTCAGATCCACCTGCCTCTGCCTCCCGAGTACTGGGATTAAAGACAACACCACCACTAACCAACCAGCCATTTCTGCTTCGTAACTGCTGCTGTACATGTAACTAGCATGTCTTCCCGTTTGAATTCTTGTATTTTTCTGGTTTTTTTTTTTTTTTTTTTATTCTCTGTGTGACTTAGCAGCCGAGGCCAGCCCCTTCTTTCTGTCTGTAGATTTTGTGTGGGTTCTCCTGTGTTTATCTTTGTGTTGAATGTACAGGTACTGATTCCTTCTGGGTCTCTGGTCCATGGTTCTTGACAGGCTAGACAAGGCTGCTGCTCAAGCCACAGTTGAGTTTCCTCTCCTACAGCTCCTGTTAGCAGCAGCTAAGGCCACAGCTCGGGGAGTTTGTGTTCTCTCTCCCACTGTGTGTCTAACACAACCAGCACCCTGCTCTGCTGTACACACACTTACTGTGGTCATTTCCTAGGTCTTTGACTCTAATTTTCTATCTTTGAGCTACTTTTACTGAGTAATTTTTCTAGGATCTTCATAGACTTTTTCTTAAAATTCTTCTGTTCTCTGTAACTGAAATTGCCATAGCACTTGGTACTCGGGTTTTATAAACTTTGTGCCTGGAGCAGTTGATATCCACTCTCTTGTCCTTTTTTTTGTTTTGTTTTGGTTTTGGTTTTTTGAGACAGGGTTTCTCTGTGTAGTTTTGGTGCCTGTCCTGGATCTCACTCTATAGATCAGGCTGGCCTCGAACTCAGAGAGATCCGCCTGGCTCTGCCTTCCGAGTGCTGGGATTAAAGGTGTTCAACACCACCGCCCAGCTCTCTCTTGTCCTCTTAGAAATCCTTTTTTGGTGGTGATGGTAGTTTTTGCGTTTACAATATATTTTTTTTTTTTTTAAAGATTTATTTATTTATTATGTATACAGGAGAGGGTGCCAGATCTCATTACAGATGGTTGTGAGCCACCATGTGGGTGCTGGGAATTGAACTCAGGACCTCTGGAAGAGCAATCAGTGCTCTTAACCTCTGAGCCATCTCTCCAGCCCCCTACAATATATTCTTGGCTGGCCTGGAACACTGTAGAAAAGGCTAGTTTAAACTCACACAGATCTACCTGTTCCTGTCTCCCTAGTGCTGGGATTAAAAGTGTGCACTACTATGGCAGGCTAAAATTTTATTTTATTTTTTGTAATTTACTTTATATTGTTTTTTGAGCCGGAGACTCATATGGATGGCCCAGAACTTTGGTCTCAACTTTGCTAGGTAGCTAAGGTTGTTGTTCAACTATGACTTCTGCCTCAGCCTTTGGCATACTGGGGAATGCGGGTGTGAGCTTCCTGAGACAGGCTTTCTCTGTAACAGCCTAGGCTGGCCTTGAACTCACAGAGATCTGCCTGGCTCTGCCTCCCGAATGCTGGGATCAAAGGTGTGTGCCACCACCGCCTTGCTAGGACTTCTTACTGGCCTTTTAGAACTAAGCCTTTGTCCTGGAGTGTGACTGCCACCTTCCCCAGTCCGTCACAGAGCAGAGGTCTGCTGCTATTGTGGGCTTTGCTGTCCGCACCTCGTGCTCCAGTCACAGGAGGAGGAGGAGGGGGGGGGCACGTTTCATCGTCTTTCCTTCACACCGAGAGAAAAGACATTTCTGATAGGCCAAACAAACTTGGAGGTAAATTAGCAGCATGCCTCCTGTGGCCGCTGCAGTCAGTCACCTTCAGACAAGTCCTGACGGAAAGGAATCAGGAAGGTGAAGAGCCCGCAGTGGTGGTGGGTTTTGCCATTGAAAGGGTCAAGGACAGGGTCAGCCCTGGTGTGGTCTTCTCTATGTCCCTTGTCATTTTGTTCTGTCTTCTTTGTCCTGTGTCCCTTTGTCTCCTTCTCTTTGTTTTCTTTTCCTAGGGATGTCCCAGATGCAGCTGGCCCACCATGGCCCCCATGGCCTAGGACACCCCCATGCTGGGCCGCCAGGCTCTGGAGGGCAGCCACCACCCCGGCCACCTCCTGGAATGCCTCATCCTGGACCTCCTCCGATGGGCATGCCCCCTCGAGGGCCTCCTTTTGGATCTCCCATGGGTGAGTGGGTGTAGCCCTTTCCTACCTTACCTGTATTTACATGTGTCGGGGGGAGACGGAGACTCTACCCAGGGTAGCCTGGCCTCCTGCTCCTCCTGCCTCAGTGCCAGGGTTATGGGATGGGGCATATGCCACCACGCTGTGGGGTCTGGGTCTGTTCTAACAGCATTTTGTCATCGCCCTGTCCTGGGCCCTTTCTCTGATGTCTCCTGTTTCTTCTGTTCTTTATCTTATCCCCTGCCGATCTCTCAGCATCAACTGCTTCTTATTTTCACTTTTATTAACTCTTCTGTTTCTTCCTGCAGGTCATCCAGGTCCCATGCCTCCACACGGGATGCGCGGGCCTCCTCCACTGATGCCCCCTCATGGATACACTGGTCCTCCGAGACCTCCTCCCTATGGCTACCAGCGGGGGCCCCTCCCTCCACCCAGACCCACCCCACGGCCCCCAGTTCCACCTCGTGGTCCACTCCGGGGCCCCCTTCCTCAGTAAACTACCATCCTTTGTCTCGCTCCTGCGTCCCCCCAGCATCTTCATTTCTTGGACCAAGCAGAGTCGCTGTGGCTAACGTCCTGACCCTCTCAGCAACTCTGTCCCCATTTCTACGTCATTTTTATCCCCAGGGGATTTCTCTTCATGTGTGTTTAAAAATGTTGGTCCTAATTGTTTTACACATGTATAGAGAAAATAAAATTATACTTCTTGTTTGTTCTTTGGTGAAGTAACTTCTAGAGAACTCAGGGTATTTGGGGAGGAGCGGTAGAAAAGGGGGAGCCTGTTTACATTGAAAGGTTTTTCTGCATGTGCTGCTGCTGCTGGACCACCAGACACCTTCCCTGGAGCAGCTGTTTCCTGGAATACAGACCTGCTCTCCTGCTTTATAACATGGGGACATTAGCAGCAAGAAATAAAAAGTCTGGTGATGCCTTAGCAACAAGTAACATGCACAGGAGTGTCCGCTGTAACACTCTGGAGGTCAGTTGGGAAGTGTCAAGAAGGGTGGGTCGTCTGAACTGGTGAGTCCACACACCAGAGCACTGTGCAGCTTTGAAACAACCAACGGGAAGCTGGGGGATTGGCTTAGAGGTGGAGTGCATCCTTGGCATTCGTGAGGTCCTAGGCTCTGTCCTTGATGCCAGAGGGAAAGAGACATATTCTTGGGAAAGACTTCTAGGTTGTAGTAAATGGAATTATATGTAACATGCATTTACGTATTTATACAGTCTGCCCATATATATGGTGTGCTGCTACCTTATCTAAGGGGTAGCACATATGTGTGTTTGCTTATATTTAAAAATAGATCAACCAACCAATGGAAATCATCACTGGGAGGTAGGAAACATGGAGGGGAGCTTTGTTTCTACTTTGGGGGGCAGGGGGAGGTCTTTGTAACCCTTGCTGTCCTGGAACTCATTATGTAGACCAGGGTGGCCACCAACTCAGAGCTATCTCCTGCCTTTGCTGGGATTAAATACATGCACTACCATGCTCAGTTGAAGCTACTTTACTGAGCGTACTGTTAACAGGCTTTTCATCTGGAGCCATATAAACGTCTTAAATAATAGCCGGGCAAAAATGAGGAAGGACAATAAATGTTTGTTTTCAGCATATGAGATTTATATCTTATTCCTAATTTTATTCACATTGTTTCTACTTGTGTAACATTTTCCTGGTTCCTATAGAGGCTCCGTCTTCTAGTGACGAGGATGCAAGCTCCACAACAAAGGTGGCTGTCAGAACTGACACACACACACTGACTGAAATGTGGTTTGGGAGCAGGAGAAAAGATACATAACTTGGTTTGAAAGTTCAGGAAGACTTTCTTAGAAAAATAGTGATGGCTGAAGCCCAGCGGAGCATGCCTTTAATCCCAGCACTAAGGAGGCAGAGCCAGGCGGATCTCTGTGAGTTCAAGGTCAGCCTGGTCTACAGAGTGAAATCCAGGACAGGCACCAAAACTACACAGAGAAACCCTGTCTTGAAAAACCAAAAAGAGAAATATCGATGTCTGAATGTAGTCTTTTGGTCAAAGATGGTCTTACTATCCAGCCATGGTGGTTTATGCCTTTAATCTCTGCGTTTAGGAGGGTGGATCTCTGTAAGTTCAAAGCCAGCCTGGTCTGTGTAGTGAGTTCTAGGACAGCCAGGGCTACATGGAGAAACCCTGTCTCAAACAAAAAAGATGGTCTAGCCCTAAGCCTAACCCAGGCTGGCCTCAAAATGCCTTGTCTTCCTGCCTCTGCCAGGAGAATGCTGGCATTAGGGGCTCCCCAGCTCCTGGCTGAGTTTTATCTTGAAAGGTGCGGTTTTTGTCATGCAGAGAAGTGGGCGCTGCACTAAGCTGTGTGTGTTGGAGGCTGGCTGAGGTCGGAGTCAGGTGGGGGTGGGGGGCTCCTGGAGTCATTAGTGCTCCTCAGCTCTTCAAGTGGGGCAACGGAACCCTTCCAACCAGCACTGGGGTGAAAGGGAGGATGCTGCTTCAGCTGTGGGCTTTTGGCTCGGGAATTCTGCTGTCCTAGTTAACATGGTCATCAGACATCAAGGTGGTAATGTTGACTAGGCATTAGTCAACTAGCTGGAGACAGATCTGGATTGGAGATGTAAATGTGGGAATCACCTAGACACAGTAGCAAAGCTGTGGGACTGCCTGATGAGAACAAGTAAGAACTCGGTACGATATGGAGGCTTCGGTACTGGTATCTTCAGCCTGGTACCAAGCCTGAAGAAACTGGACTGTTAATGAATCCAGTTCAGGGAAGTGGGAAAGTGTAGGTGGTGAGTACATGATTTAAGTCTTCCCTCAATTTAAAAAGAAACTGTTTCCCTTTTGCGTTTACATTTTAGGGGGGTGGAATCACTCCCTGAGTTATATCCCTGGCTGTCTTTGCCTTTTATTTTGATATAGGGTCTCATTAAGGTGGCCTTTAACTTATTCTGTAGCCCAGGCAGGCCTGGGACTTAGAATCCTCCTGCCTCAGCTTCCTGACTCTTGGAGACTATAGGCTTGCTCTATCACCCTTGACTAACAAGTACAGTATTTCTTCTGGGAAGCTAAAAGGTCAGTGCAGAGTATGCAGAATCACTTTAAAGAGAAACAGCTTCCTGTCAGCAAGGCTTGGCTATAACCAAAGATGGGAAATAATGTATTTAAATTAAAAGATGTATTGACCTTAAGAAGTTTCATCAATGAAAGCCTAGTAAAGGGCGAGTTCCTGGGGCCCGTGTGCAGAGCTGTTCTGTGTAGCATCCTGGAAAGAGTCCTTCAGCCAGCAGATTTAGAGTAAGTACTTCTAGAGCTTTGGCAAAGCTTCCCGAGAGCTGGGGCAGAGAACTGTCGCCAGGTGAGTTTTGGGATTCATTGGCATCCTGCTGGGGATGGCCAGATGCCATTAAAGATACAAATCCTCTTGTTCAGTAGGTTCACGGTGCAACTACAGAACAGTGAGGGTTTGCCTTTAGGGGAGAACGTGCTGGACACTGCATTTCCAGTCTAGGTAAGAGGTAAGTGTTTTAGGGGAAACCAGTATCTATTATGACTTTCAATAAATGTGAAATTTATTGACCCAAACATTTCCGAAGTCCAGCGTTGGGTGTCACAAAACTTAGGTCCCCATTCCTATCACAGTAAATTTAACATGTCAAATGTCATCTGGGAAATCTCTCAGCACACAGACTTGTAGCCTTCGGTATTTAATATATCTCAACATTTAACCCACATTTAACCAAGCAGACTCATATAGCATTACATCTACAAAAGACTTGATGTAGCACCTAATCTGGACACTCCATTTTCTAGACAAACTTGAGGTTCAGAGAGGCAGGGGACTTGGCTAAAAGCCAACAGTGTATCAGAAGTAAAACCTGAGACAGACCTTGGTCAGTGCTCTGTCCAAACAATCCCACCGTCTTACCTGGTGCCGACTGGTTCAGGGCGAACATCCTCAAGCCTCAAAGATGGTCACCAAGTGATAGCTCTTGGATCTGTCAGAGTCCAGGTTATCTGACAAGGACGCCGGAAAGATACAAGAAAAAAAAATGAGAACCCAAGCCAGTTCACTCCCTCCTTTGGAGGGGGAGGGGTGCTGATCGATGGGATCTTTTTTTTTTTTTTTTTTCTTGAGTCACTGGAGTGGATGCGAAGGGAAATGTCCAGCTGGTCACACTTGCAAACAAACAAATCCCTTCTCGAGCACCGGCTTCTGCTAGTAGCAACTGAATGGAGAAGGAGGGGAGGAGGTCCGCCTTGTAGCTAAACAGTCTGGACTGGTTTTGGAGGAGACAGATGGCAGGGACCCAGGAGTCACTGACTCTGGCTGTGGGGTACTGAGACCACACCTTGTTATCCCTGCTTTCACATAGCCAGGTGAACCTGGGCTCTGAGCCCTGGGCTTGAGAGGGTGGCTCTGGATTCCAGGGAGCAGGGTAGAAGGGGAGGGGGCTTTTTTAAGGCTGGGACTCCTGAGCTGTCACCCTGGTTGGGGTGCTAAGGAAGGGGCTGGGTTCCCGGGGTCAGGGAGTCCCCGGGTGAGGGAGGGGTTCCAGCCGCAGGGCTGGGGCGGCAGCGGCGGCGACTGCTCCTCGTACCAGGGGAAGCGGCACTGCAGACCTGCCCCCCGCACGCGCTCCGGCCCCGCCTCCGGCCCCCCCTCCCCCGCGCCAGTGAGCATCGGGAGAGACCATTGTTGGGGGGGGGGTGGTTAGGCGAAAGAAACGGGGATGGGGAGGGGACTTAGGACACAGGAAAAAAGATGATGAAAGGACTGGAGGGGATGGATTGTCAGGGCGACAGCTGGAAACGAGTCTTTCCCAGCCCTTTCCTCCTAGCAAAAGATGACAGATACCTAGGGAAGACACTAATAGTGGTTAGGGGGGCAAATGGGGAGACAGGAAAGGGGCTAGACCATCTTTTTTGTTTGAGACAGGGTTTCTCCATGTAGCCCTGGCTGTCCTAGAACTCACTACACAGACCAGGCTGGCTTTGAACTTACAGAGATCCACCCTCCTAAACGCAGAGATTAAAGGCATAAACCACCATGGCTGGATAGTAAGACCATCTTTGACCAAAAGACTACATTCAGACATCGATATTTCTCTTTTTGGTTTTTCAAGACAGGGTTTCTCTGTGTAGTTTTGGTGCCTGTCCTGGATTTCACTCTGTAGACCAGGCTGACCTTGAACTCACAGAGATCCGCCTGGCTCTGCCTCCTTAGTGCTGGGATTAAAGGCATGCTCCGCTGGGCTTCAGCCATCACTATTTTTCTAAGAAAGTCTTCCTGAACTTTCAAACCAAGTTATGTATCTTTTCTCCTGCTCCCAAACCACATTTCAGTCAGTGTGTGTGTGTCAGTTCTGACAGCCACCTTTGTTGTGGAGCTTGCATCCTCGTCACTAGAAGACGGAGCCTCTATAGGAACCAGGAAAATGTTACACAAGTAGAAACAATGTGAATAAAATTAGGAATAAGATATAAATCTCATATGCTGAAAACAAACATTTATTGTCCTTCCTCATTTTTGCCCGGCTATTATTTAAGACGTTTATATGGCTCCAGATGAAAAGCCTGTTAACAGTACGCTCCCTTTCCTGTCTCCCCATTTGCCCCCCTAACCACTATTAGTGTCTTCCCTAGGTATCTGTCATCTTTTGCTAGGAGGAAAGGGCTGGGAAAGACTCGTTTCCAGCTGTCGCCCTGACAATCCATCCCCTCCAGTCCTTTCATCATCTTTTTTCCTGTGTCCTAAGTCCCCTCCCCATCCCCGTTTCTTTCGCCTAACCACCCCCCCCCCAACAATGGTCTCTCCCGATGCTCACTGGTGCGGGGGAGGGGGGGCCGGAGGCGGGGCCGGAGCGCGTGCGGGGGGCAGGTCTGCAGTGCCGCTTCCCCTGGTACGAGGAGCAGTCGCCGCCGCTGCCGCCCCAGCCCTGCGGCTGGAACCCCTCCCTCACCCGGGGACTCCCTGACCCCGGGAACCCAGCTCAGGTGAGACCCCTCTCCTCTCACCTCCACCCCGCCCAAGGCAGAAGCATCCTTGCCTAGCCTTGCAGCCATTTTATCTCTGATGCTTTGCTTCTGGGGAGGGTGACTGCCCCTGCTGTAGGGGTGAGGGTGGTGGTGGTGGTGGTGGTATCAGTTTGGGGAATGGGCCATTTATTTCAGTTTCTTTGAGAATCGACTTGAATAATAAATATATATGTGCATCTACACATATATGTATGTATAGACACACATACATTCATAGATACATGCATATATATATACATATATACATATACATGTATATGAGGATTTTTTTTTTTCCTACCTTAGTCTAAGTCCCCATTACATTCTTTGGAGATAATAAACCGGTGATGGGGTTGTTAGGTAAGCTGGGGTTCCCTCAGACTCCAGTCCCCTCCTCACCTTGACGTTATGTTCTTCCTCACTCCACCCCCCCCCCCAATGAAAAATGACCTTGGCTCGGGCCAGAGCATGGGTACTGCCTCTTGCCTGGCCTGGGGTGGGTTGGGGCAGGATGATGGAAGGAAGGATAGCGGAGAGACAGAGATGGGAAGCAGCCAGGTGGCGGGGCCTGGGGCTGGAGGCAATTACTGAGGGGGCCAGAGGAGGGGTGCAGAGTGATGCTGGGCACCTGTCCAGCGCAGGACCAGGGCGGGAGCAACAGTGCAGTCAGTCCTAGGGCCTCCTGCCTCGTACCAGCGCTGAGGCGAGGTGAGGGGGGGGGGGGTCGCTAAGCCTGTGCATGGTGTGGGGGGGGATTCTCTCTGCATCTCTGGCCTCTCCGTGAGCATTCTCCTTCCTCCGTGTGCATTCTCAGCTGACACTGCCCCCCCAACCCCCCCCTCCACGGACAAAACTGGATGCTCCCATCTTCCAAACCCAGGGGTAGATGGTAGGGGTGAGGCTCAGCCTTGTGGGTCCTGCAGAGGGGTAGGAGGGTCAGTTATCAAGCTGTGCTGTAGGAGGGGCTTCTCTGGAATCCCCCGCAGCCTACCTTCTCCGTCCCTTGTCCTTCTCCATGAGAACCTCTTGATAAATGGCTGCCTCTTAATGACCTTGTCACTTCTTAATGACCTGGGATAGGATGGGCTGAAAACCTGGGTGTCCCCCAAATCAAGGGCTTTGATCAGGGGCCTGCTCTGATCTGAGCAGCTGTCCTGACAGGAACAGGTTTGCTTATGAGGTCTCTTCCATGAACCCTTTCTACCTTCTGCAGAAAATCTGGACACGTCTCTTCCGGTCAGGCGAAGTCAGTCAGCCTGACAGGACTGGGTAAAGCCCGGTCTGGTCTCCTTTCCCTCCACCTCCTGGTGCCGTCTCTCTTCCTCAGGCTCAGCCACTCTGTGCTGCTTGGCAGGCTAAATATAGCAGCACTTCCTCACCAGCTCAAAGAATTTGTCTTCTTTCTCTCTCCTGGGCTTCTTGGCCCTGGGGGAGCGGGCTGTTGAGGCACCGTCTGGTGTTGGGGCTGTGGGAACCTCTCCTACCTCCATAGTCACGTAGGAGGGACACACAGGCTGGGGAAGAGCTCCTGGAGGGTCCAGATGCTTCCTTCAGGGCCTGAGGGGCGGTCACGGCTGGGAAAGAAAGGCAAGGAATCAAAATTGCCTTGCACTGAGGATGCTTGGTCCCCGAACCGTGAGGAAAAGGTGACGTAGGGGTCACTGCTGGGGTCACTGCTGGACAACTGCTTACAGCTGTCCTTCCCAGTGCTTCATTTCTGAATGACATGGCACTATTTACCCCTTTCCACTAGCGTGTGTGTGTGTGTGTGTGTGTGTGAGTGTGTGTGAGAGTGTGTGTGAGTGAGTGAGTGTGAGTGTGTGTGAGTGTGTGAGAGTGTGTGAGAGTGTGTGTTTGAGTGTGTGTGAGTGTGTGTGAGAGTGTGTGAGAGTGTGTGTGTGTGTGAGTGTGTATGTGTGTGTATGTGTGTGTGAGTGTGTGTGTGAGTGTGAGTGAGTGTGTGTGTGAGTGTGTGTGTGTGTGTGTGTGTGTGTGTGACATTAGTCAAGGCTCTGGCTGGGTGGGAGGAGAGGGTAGTTTTAGGGGAATGATCTTGCTCCTAATCTAGGCCTGTGTCCTCTGTTGCCATGAAGGAGGTTATCTTATTCCTCCGTTTATGGGGTGTCTTTTCTTTCTTTCTTCCTTTTTTTTTAAGGGGGAAGTCCTAGGTCCCCTTCATTCTCCACCAGCTGCCTATGCAGTGTGGGATTTGTGGACTCTTTTTTCATTGACTCATGAAGAAACAGAGGGATTAAGGGGGATTAGGAAGGAAGACCCTGGAGGACCAAGACACAGCTATAGATCTTAGACACTCATTAGCAATGTGACCTCAACCAGTCATTTCTGCCCCCACCCCACAGGCAGAAGGGGCCTCTGTGTGACATTCTGAAGGAAGTGGGGAGCAGCTAGTTGTCTCTTCTTAGCTCGTGATCTTCCTTTGTCCCTTTACCCGGGTTCCAAGTCTCCCTTTGGGGTCCTTATCCTGTTGGTCTACAAAGGAGATAACTCATTCCAGCTGTTGGAATTAGTTTAAATACAGAGTTCTTGGGAGGATCCTGGGCATCGACAACCAAGTCTGGACCTCTGTTGACTGCCCCTGCTTCGTTTACTCCTTTTCAATATAATAGGGAAGGAAGCAAACTAATATAAATAGAATATTTCTGTGAGGTTAAGTTTCACAACTCCAAAAAACAGATCTCCCCAAGTTAATTATCATCAGGTTAAATATAAGGACACCCAGGCTCGGGTAAATTGGGGCAACGTGCCCACCTGCAGTTAGCAGGCAGGGGGTGGGGACTTCAAATGTCATGTGCTTTGCATCCAACCAGCGTTCTCCTTGATCGTGCCCCTTTTTGCTGTTCACTCTAAAGAGCATGCAGAGGTTGCTCGGCTGAGGGATCTTTGGGGGCGCGGGGGGGGGGGGGGGGGGCGGGATCGTAGGGCATCTATCTCACGGTGTTGCTTTCACCGCGACACGAGAGCTGGTGTTTCTCATCACTTTTCCTGTGCCAGCTCCCGTGGTAAGCATACATGCACCGAATCACTAACCCCTTGCTTTCCTCTCTTAAGTGAGAGGGATCCAAGGCTTGGGCATTCAGAAACATGTCATACTCTTGTCGTACGCCAGACCCAAGTCTACCTTACTCTGCTGGCTGAGCTTTACCTCTTAGGCTAAGCTGGGAGAAATCTCTCCTCAGGAGACCTCCAGGGACTGTGGAGGGACCCCCTTTAGCTCCATCAGTGGAGGGAGGCACCTGGCCAGAGGACTTGTGCTCCCTGACATCACCCTCAAGCTCTGTCCCAACCAGAACCCTTCAGCTGACTGGAGCAGGAGTTCCGGTCTCTCCTGGGTTTTCTTCGCAGCGGGTCTGAACTGGATGTGGCAGCGGTTAGGGAGGGGCAGATAGATGACTGATTCTGGAGCGAGTCCTGTAGATCTCCCCTCCAAGGTCATGACGGGATTTGTATGTTCAGTGGCCCCTGTTGACCCACACGGCCATCCCTCTTCAGTGGCTGGTGCCGGAGGTGGGGGTACCACCTGTACCACATGGTCTAGGCTTGTCTCTGGGTTGAGAGGGGTTCCATAATGGCCCTCCTTCACTAGCCTAGTGAACTTCCTTTTCTCTCCGTTTTCTAGGTCTCCAGAGGCCTCCTAGAAGAGAAGTAGGCAGCCCTCCCTGAAATAGCTTGGCTCCTCGGTTTAGCCTCTCCAACCTGGCTCCCCCTTCCCACCCCCTCCCCCTGCTCCCCCTCTCCCTCCCCCACTCCCCCCACTGAACTGGGTGCAGAACAAAGCTCTTCCCTTCCTTGGGGACCTCACTGGCCAGGCCCTAGTTCCTCTTACTCTGAGCCCAAAGAAACCGGACCACATTTCATCTGGGGAGGGGGGGGGGTCTTCTTGACCCCGCAAGTCGTTGAGTAAAAGGCTGAAAAGGAAGCAGCGAGGGAGGGTAGATCAAGCGAGGTGCGCCCACGCCCCATCATGGAAGAAGGCTTCCGAGACCGGGCGGCGTTCATCCGTGGGGCCAAAGACATCGCCAAGGAAGTCAAGAAGCACGCGGCTAAGAAAGTGGTGAAGGGTCTGGACAGGGTCCAGGATGAGTATTCGCGAAGGTCCTACTCCCGGTTCGAGGAGGAAGATGATGACGATGACTTCCCGGCCCCTGCTGATGGCTATTACCGCGGAGAAGGGGCCCAGGATGAGGAGGAAGGCGGCGCCTCCAGTGATGCCACTGAGGGCCACGACGAGGATGACGAGATCTACGAGGGAGAATATCAGGGCATCCCCCGGGCAGAGTCTGGGGGCAAAGGCGAACGGATGGCAGATGGGGCGCCCCTGGCTGGAGTGAGAGGGGGCTTGAGTGATGGGGAGGGTCCTCCTGGGGGCCGGGGCGAGGCACAGCGGCGGAAAGATCGGGAAGAATTGGCCCAGCAGTACGAGACCATCCTCCGGGAGTGTGGGCATGGCCGCTTCCAGTGGACACTCTACTTCGTGCTGGGTCTGGCGCTGATGGCCGATGGTGTGGAGGTCTTTGTCGTGGGCTTTGTGCTGCCCAGTGCTGAGAAAGACATGTGCCTGTCTGACTCCAACAAAGGCATGCTAGGTAAGAGCCCTGCGAACACCCTGCTGCCGGGAACTGCCCGGGCCTTCCCAATAGCTTGGTGCAGCATGTACCTAGAGGGCCCGCGGATCCTCTGCAACCCCCCACCCCCACCCCAGACACCCTCTTCTGGAGGTTGAGTTCATGAAATTGTGTGTGAAAGAGGGAGCCAGTGTAGCTGGATTGGGGCTTTCACTAGCGTCTGAGTGGGTGGTGGTTTGCCTAACTGCCGGGATCTGGCCATGCTGGGTTGGGCTACTGTTGAGTGCATCTTCAAAGCCTTCCATCCATTGGCTCAGTTAACTGCCCTTTCCTGCTGCAGAACAAAACAATAACAATAACAACAACAACAACAACTTTGAAATGCTTTTGTATACATGGGAAGGGTCTGTTTGGAGTGGTGTGGGTAGGGACCCTTCAGACATGGGAGTGTCCAGGGACCAGGAGTGTCTCTGATGGCCTCTCCTGACAGGGATCTAGAAGGAGGAATCCCATAGGCTCACTGAGAAATTATAGAGGGCTGGCTTTGCCATGAACAGGTCTCTCTCTTGGGGCTTGGTTTAGGCATTGATAAAATGCAGAATTTGGAGATGATCTAAAAAAAGAAAAATCAATCCCAATTATGCGTTTTTGGAAAGAAACAGTACACTGGGGAATTTTAGGACCCCAAGTATTGGGGTAGAAGGATAAAGGAGAAACGTTGTATTGAAGTCCCTCTCCCAAGGAACAAGAGATCTCCTTCTTTGGGGGCGGGGGACGCCAGGTGGGAAGTGAATGAACACCATTAGTCCCAGCACTCAGGATGCAGAGGCTGGTGGATCTGTGTGTTTGAGGCCAGTCTAATCTACACAGTGAGTTCTGTTCTACCAGGTCAGCCTGGTCTACACAGTGAGTTCTGGGCCAGCCAGGGCTACACAGTGAGACACCATCTAAAGAACACAATTAAAAAACCACCAGACAAATCAAACTGGGAGGGTAGAGTGGACGGGGGGGGGGGGGGGCACACATCTAGGAATCTAGGCAGATCCATTTCACTTCTAGGTGAGGAGGAAAGCAAGGGAGGGTTTTTCTCCCATACTTGCCTTCTTGCCTTTGAACCCTGGTCTGCAGTGACGACTGTCCGTCCATCTTTGTTCGCACACCTCCCTCTCTCCCTCTCTCCGATCTCTGGGTAGACAGAGCTTCTAGAAAGCTCTACAGATCCTCTCTACTGCCGGAGTTTCAGTCCCTGCAGCTCCGCGGATGGGAGAGCTGAGGCGGAGCTGCTCACGGCGGCCCTCCCGTTTCCTCCTCTCCGCAGGCCTCATTGTGTACCTGGGCATGATGGTGGGAGCCTTCCTCTGGGGAGGCCTGGCTGATCGGCTGGGTCGGAGACAGTGTCTGCTCATCTCGCTCTCGGTCAATAGTGTCTTCGCCTTCTTCTCGTCTTTCGTCCAGGGTTATGGCACTTTCCTCTTCTGTCGCCTCCTCTCTGGGGTTGGGTGAGTTGTCTGCCCTCAAAGACGCTGCTGCAATGTGTGAATTGAGTGGATGGTCCTCTTTCCCACTCCCACCCATCTTCAGGCCAGCTGTGCCTGGCCAGGGCCTGCCTGATAACATGCAGAATACCGTGCCTGGCCCATCCCAGAGTCTTAGCTCTAACTCTGCTTCTGAGGCTGTCTGCACAGAGGTCCAGGGCGCCTCTCCGCCTTGCCCTCTCCCAGCTCAGCCTTTTCTTGACCTGAGACCCGCTTGCCTGTTTCCTGGCACCCCAAGAGTGGTGACTGGTGTCAAGAAGAGCTTGTAGGACATAATGCATGAGATGGAGGCGGGGGGGGGGGGCGGGGGGGGGGGGGCAGGGGCTGAGGACGCCGCGGAGCACTGCGCTGGGGATTGGGATGGCGGTGGCCGGCTCCTAATGTTGATTTTTGAAATGTCCAGGATTGGCGGTTCCATCCCCATTGTCTTCTCCTATTTCTCGGAGTTCCTGGCCCAGGAGAAACGGGGGGAGCATTTGAGCTGGCTCTGTATGTTCTGGATGATTGGTGGAGTGTATGCAGCTGCAATGGCCTGGGCCATCATTCCCCACTATGGTAAGCACGGGTCTCCGGCCCCCCCCCCACCCCCCACCCCACCCCCCCCGCACCGACTCCCCATCCTCCCAGCTCGGCTCTGCTCCCTGCTGACTCTGCCACTGTCTGCCAGGGTGGAGTTTCCAGATGGGCTCAGCTTACCAGTTCCACAGCTGGAGGGTCTTTGTCCTCGTGTGTGCCTTTCCCTCGGTGTTTGCCATCGGGGCTCTGACCACGCAGCCGGAGAGTCCCCGCTTCTTCCTGGAGGTGAGTGGATTGCTTCAGTGGGCGGGGAGGGGATGGACATGCTGGCTGTGGGGTTGGTGCCCCGACTGCTTCCTCCTTCATGTGCCCATAACTCGGGGGCGGCGGGGTGGGGGGATCTTGTTTCCTTTGCCTTCAAATGTGTCTCCAGAGGGCTTTGGAGAGACCGGGAAACCTGATCATCTATGGGTGGCTTAAGTTTCTGCAGGGATCCGCCCCCTTTACATCTCCCTTCCAGCCATACCTGGATGTGGCAGATTAGGATGTGTCTCCTCCGGCCACGTACCTGACCGACATGTCCCTCATCTTAGGCTTTTCCTTTCTGTTTTACTGGAGAAATCCCTAGGATCTGTGCTGGCGTCTGTTCCCCCGCAAACCACCCCGACTCTTGCCCGAGTCTGATCATGCCTTGCTGTACCCCAGCTCGGGCTGAGGTGTATCCCCAGAGATCAGGGGTGCAGGGAGCTGGGAGTCCTTTTGCATTTTGGGATCCTGGAAGCCAGCTGGAAGGGGCGGCTTCTGGAACACTGGGTGCGGGAGCCCTGAGTCGCATGTTGGGAATTTACGTTTGTGGTTCCAGAATGGGAAGCATGACGAGGCCTGGATGGTGCTGAAGCAGGTTCATGACACCAACATGCGAGCCAAGGGCCATCCTGAGCGAGTCTTCTCAGTAAGCTACAGCTCTTCCCACTCACCCCTACAGTCCCCTCTTGGACCCTTCCTGGATGCGCATTCTCACCCCCAGACCACACTGCAGCTCAGTGGCACTCCCAGGCACCTGTCACCCCTGAGAGAAAGAGACGCGTGGAGCGGGCTGGGGAAATGGTGTGTGACAGCTCAGCCCTTCTCTTGTCCCCAGGTGACGCACATTAAAACCATTCATCAGGAGGATGAACTGATTGAGATCCAGTCTGATACAGGGACCTGGTACCAGCGCTGGGGAGTCCGGGCTTTGAGCCTGGGGGGTCAGGTAATGGGGGACTGAGTGGTGGAGAGAGAGGAGGGAGCGGGAGAGGTGGAGGAGGGAGGGCCGGAGCCTGTGAATGGTGAAGGTGAACTGGGGGGGTGGCGGGGGGGGGGGGGGGGAGAAGCAAAAAGACCTGGAGATCTGTGAGTAGCAGTCAGCGTGGTCACCTTCGGTCCCCACTGTGTCCCTCGTAGGTTTGGGGGAATTTCCTCTCCTGCTTCAGTCCGGAGTATCGGCGCATCACTCTGATGATGATGGGTGTATGGTTCACCATGTCGTTCAGGTGAGAGGGCGAATGTGTGGGCTGGCGAGCGATGGGACTGGAGGTGAGGGGCGAATGAGGAGGGGAGATGCTGTCTGTTCGCATCCTCACGACCGATGCTTTCCCCAGGTTCTCTACTTAATGAATTCATCAGACTTGTAATTCAAGCTGACGGGCATTCCATTTTTATCCTGTGCAGACAATGTACTGGGATGAGTAGACATGTCCCGGTCCTTAGGGTTCATGTTCTGTCAGGAAGAGCTGAAAGTAGCTGTTAAATCCACGGTCTGTCAGGAATAGATAAGACTAGCAGTGGTGCTACAGTGAGGTGAGGGCATTGTATTGGGGGACACATGGGGCTTGGTGGTGGGCATCTAAATCCTCAGAGAGAATGGGAATAAGACGGGGGGAAGGAAGAGGAGATGCCTGGGAAGCAGAGAGCGTGATGGACAGCATAGAAAACCGTAAAGTCCCCAGAACACAGAAGGGGTGTTGTGAGATGAGGCAGGGGTGAACACGCCCCTACGCGGGTGGACTGTTCCCCCAGCCCTCTGATGGAGTTCTGGTGTCTTCTCTGCCCTATCTGACTCCACGCCTTTGATTCTCCAGCTACTACGGTCTGACTGTCTGGTTCCCCGACATGATCCGCCATCTCCAGGCTGTGGACTATGCAGCACGGACCAAAGTGTTCCCAGGGGAGCGCGTAGAGCACGTGACATTTAACTTCACGCTGGAGAACCAGATCCACCGAGGCGGGCAGTACTTCAATGACAAGTATGTGGGGGCTTTTCAGCGCCACTCTCCCCTGCCCCTTCTACGTCCTGTCACTCTGAGGAGTCTGAGTCCAAGACAAGGTGGTTTGGGGCAAAGCCCGTGTGTGCTCGGCGCTGACGATCTCTCCACTTCTAGGGGAGTAAGTCAGTGAAGGGGTGAGGCTGAGGGGGCGCGTCTCATCACCCTGGTCCTGCAGGTTCATCGGGCTGCGTCTGAAGTCAGTGTCCTTTGAGGACTCCCTGTTTGAGGAGTGTTACTTCGAAGATGTCACGTCCAGCAACACGTTCTTCCGTAACTGCACGTTCATCAACACCGTGTTCTATAACACTGGTAAGGCGGCCAGTGGGTGTCAGCGCAAGGACCGGAACCTGGATGAAGGGAGGAGGAGGAGGCTTCCTCGTCCCCTAGCTCACAGTTCTCAAGCTGAGAGTCCCCGGGAGCCTTGGGGTTACTGACTGGCTACCCTCAGTGGTTGGGACAGATAATGAACATTGGGTATTTTGATCGACTATCTGAGGAAAAATGTCACATTTCTTTACCGTTAGCTGTAACTATGAAAGTTCAGTGAGGTAATGTTAATGTAATTTTCAAGAGGGTGACTGGGTTATTGGGGAAAAGGAAGACAATAAAAAGGGATATTTAATAAGGCCAGCAGCAGGGCTCCTGTTTGTAGCCAGCTCAGGTGGACAAAAAGGACACACAGGAGACAGAGGCTGGTCAGGCCTCAGACACGCCATGGTGCACGGTCTGCTGAAAAGATGGCTAGTTCCCATGGTGACCTTATCGGATGCTTTGCAAGGAGCGCCAGGGATTGAGCTGCCCGCCCCCGACTGTTAACGTCCACAAACGCAGCCGATCCCTAACCATAACCGGCTTCGGTCTCACTGTCCGCTCTGTGTCTTGGCCTCCTAGACCTGTTTAAGTACAAGTTTGTGAACAGCCGCCTGGTGAACAGCACGTTCCTGCACAATAAGGAAGGGTGCCCGCTAGATGTGACAGGGACGGGCGAGGGGGCCTACATGGTGTACTTCGTCAGCTTCCTGGGGACACTGGCTGTGCTTCCTGGAAACATCGTGTCTGCCCTGCTCATGGACAAGATTGGCAGGCTCAGGATGCTTGGTAAGGGGGTGAAGGGCCGGGTGCGGCTGGGGCAGGCTGTCCGCGAGCTTCTCACCTCCAGCTGTGGAAGAGATGGGCCAGAGTGCTTCCCCCTGTCTTCCCCCATGTTTTGTTTAGGGGTGCTGCAAAATGGGGGCGGGGGGCCTGGCATAGAAGTTACTCTAGGGGGATAAAGAGAATGACAGGCAAGTAGATACAGACTTGGAGGTTTCGGGTTCGAAATTCAGCTCCGCCACTTACCTTGGGCAGGCTCTGCCCTGTGAGCTCTCCCCTGCAACCTAGGAAATGAAAACAGCGCCTCTCTCCGAGGATTGATGCCTCAGAAAGGTGCATCTGAGTGGTCAAGTCACGTGTCTCTTGGTTGGTTGGAATGAATGGCTGCCACTGTTACTGATAATAACAAACGCAGGGGCTGAGGAACCTTGGGAAACAGTGACCCAGGGTTGTCGCCAGGCTCGCTGGTGGCGAGCTGGGCCATGGCTGGGTTTCATTGCTCTCTCTTCTGGTCCCAGCCGGTTCCAGTGTGTTGTCCTGTGTCTCCTGCTTCTTCCTGTCCTTTGGGAACAGCGAGTCAGCCATGATCGCTCTGCTCTGCCTTTTTGGGGGGGTCAGCATCGCATCCTGGAGCGCGCTAGACGTGCTGACTGTCGAACTCTACCCTTCGGACAAGAGGTAGTTTGGAGTGGGGTGGGGCAGGGGAGGAGGTTTAGGAGCCACAGGAGGGGAGAAGTGGGGTGCAGTGGGGGGGTGGCTGGATGGGAAGACTCTCGTTAGGGGTAGGACCCCCCCCCTCCGCTGAGTTTCCCCAACATTGGGAGCTTTCTCGCTTACTCCTGGTACTTCTGGCTACTGACCTCACGCTCCTGTCTCCTCTCTCTCTCTCCTCCTGATTGGTCTGTATTCCCCCCTGGTCCCGCACCCGGCCACCCTTCCTCCCCTCTCCCGAACACTGCCTGCCATCTTTCCCCACTTGCCCTGCCTGTCTTCCTCCTCCTGGGCCCTGACCGCCGCGTGACTTGGCTCTGGGGCCTCCCGAGCAGGACCACGGCCTTTGGCTTCCTGAATGCTCTGTGCAAGCTGGCTGCAGTGCTGGGGATCAGCATCTTCACCTCCTTTGTGGGAATCACCAAGGCTGCTCCTATCCTCTTTGCCTCGGCCGCTCTTGCCCTTGGAAGCTCTCTGGCCCTGAAGCTGCCTGAGACCCGGGGGCAGGTGCTGCAGTGAGGAGGGTCTCGGGGCGTCAGGGGGTGGCAGGCACACTGTGAGACCAATAATTCCTCTTATCCCTTCCTTCCCTGCCCTGCCCTCCCGACCCTCACTCCCCTGTGTTTGGTGTCTTAGCTGTGTGTGCCTGTGTGCATGTGTGTGACCCTGACGGGCAGGGACGACAGGGAAGGTCCCCTCATCCCACGTGTGGGGTGAGGCACTCCCCACCTGCTGCCACCCCTCAACTTTGCACAGGAGAAGGTCGAGCTGCACCCTTCTCTCCCCCAGTGTTCGTGGGGGGCCCTTGTTTCCCTGATCCGGGGGTTCCAGAACTTCTGCCTCCCCCTCCATCCCCTCTGCCTAGGCCCTGGTGAACCACAGGTATGGAGTCATGTTGGGGGCTGAGGCTTGGACCAAAAGAACTTCTTGAGTGGGAAGGGCCTTGGGTGCCCTCTAACCTCCCAAGGATGCTGGGGAGTAGCAATAAACCTCAGCCCTCTGGCCTCCATTTTCACCTCAATGCAGGCTACAGATAGGAAGCCTGGATTTTATGGAATTAGTTTTCTGATTCTTGTTTATATATAAGTTCTGAGGCAGCTTAGCAGGACTGTGTGTGTATGTGTGTGTATGTATGTGTGTGTGTGTGTGTGTGCCATGGGGCAGGGGTACCACTATACTGCTCAAATCTAAGCCCAGGGTAGTAGTTTCAGTGAACACACACACAACACTGTCTTTCTTTATTACCTCCCAGAATCTTCCATGTTGGAGCTGGGAGGGGGAAGAGCTAGCCAGGCTGGGATGATAGTCCTGCGATCTAGGGAGACCTGGGGGCACCCGACAAGGCCTCACTCTCCTTCTTCCTCCAGAGAGGTTTCACCCCCTGGCCACAGGCCTCCCACCTGACCTGTCCTCACAGGCAGGACCCCGAGGAGAAAGGGAAGAACCAGACATAAGGTCAAACCAGCAGATCCAAAAGCACAAGGAGTTGGGGCAGGGGCAGGAAGCAGGGGTCCTCCCTCAGCCCTTCTCAAAGAGGCCGGGCAGTGAGGGACCCCCAATGCAGGGACCAGAAGCCTCAGTTTCCCCATCTCGCCGTCCACAGCCAGCCTCTGTAGGTAGAGCTGCCCCTGTCCTACCCTACTCTGTGTGGCTGCTTTCTTTGGTACTCTCCCCCGACGCCCTCTGTAGCTGTGATGTGTTGTAGTTTTTAGCTGTTTGTAAAATGTTAAAAAGTTAAAAGGAAGTTAAAAATAACCACACACAAAAAAAGAAAATTCCAAATTCACCCTCCTCGCGCTTCGTCTGGTGCCCTCGACCCTAAGGCCATTCCCTGATTTTGTAACACTGAACCAGGTGGTGACTGTAACTCTGGTCTCTGTGCTCAAAGGACTGCCTTCTCCTCCAGTGCCCAGTGTACGAGTGTGTACCCCTCCTCACCATTCCGTGGCTGGACGTAGCCCTCTCCCTTACATCCCCGGGGGGGAGACACATCCACTTTCTTGTCTCCTTGGGAACCCTAAACCTGACTCATTGATGTGAAAAATGAAATGAAAAAAACTGCTGAAAAATAAAGGGTACCAATCCTTAGAATTCAAAGTGGCTCTGTCTGCTTCTTGCATCTCCACTCACATTTAACACCCTCTATTATTATTCTTGACTTGTGGAACAGGATGTCTCAAATCCACATTTTTGTTTAAGAACCATTTATTTACGGGGGCTGGACAGGCAGCTCTGTGGGTTAAGAGCCCTTGTTCCTCTTGAGAGAAGCAACAAAAACGTGTGTTCTGTGTGCGTGAGCCTCCTGCTTGCACATGTGTCTGTGTACCACATGTGCCTGGTTCCCATCAAGGCCAGAAGAGGGCATCAGATCCCCGGCATCTGGAGTTACAGTTGGTTGTGAGTCACCATGGGGGTGCTGGGAACCGAACCTGGATCCTTGGAAGAGCAGAAAGTGCAGCACCATCTCTAGCCCCATTTTAAGCCATGTCTTTTGGGAATTCCTACTGCCTGTAGCTTGCCCTGGATTCCTCCCCTCCACTCCATTGCTGCTTTAACCAAGACACATTACACTTTTTCTTTTTGTGAGACAAGTCCCACTAGTTAGCCCTGACGGGCCTTGAATTCAGTTGAGATCTGCCTGCTGCTCCTCATGCTGGGATTAAAGGCGTGTGCCACTACCCAGGGCTCTGAAGCCTTTAATAACCTTCTACTGCCCAAACAGGCCCAATCTAGACACTGTTTACAGTCAGAAACGGTCAAGATCACATACTCAGACATACGCATCTGCACTGCTGGGGTTAAACCCAAGGCATCAGACAAGCTAGTCAAGAGCTCTGCCGCCGAGACACATCCGCGGCCCAAGCTATGGTCAGCAACACCTTTCTCTGGGAACCTCCAGGTGAGAGGCACTGGAAAGCTTCACCTGAGCTCCCCTTGAAAACCCAGGCAGTGTTTGTCTCCGTTCGTTTCCTGCTTCAGATGCAGCAATTTCTTTCTTTCCGGTGTCATTTTGGGATCCTTGTAAAACCCCAATACTTCACTTCCTCACGAATCCCTTCTTCTCACAACACAACAAAACAAAACAGAACAACAGACAAACAAAAAAACGCCTGTAGGGGCCTAACAGCCGCATAAACCTGATGACCTCAATTCTTAGACTCCCAAGAGTTGTCCTCTGACCTCTACATGAGCGCCATGGTGTCATGTACCTCCCATCACATACACAATACGTAGCTCCAACTTAACGGGTATTAAGAACGCGGCTTTGACCTCCCAAGGCTGCTTCTCTTTATTTTCATGGCCCTGACTCACTCATCAGGACCAGGCAGCCCTCCCCGACTAGCCCAAGCAAGGGCAGCTGTGAGCAGCTGCTCTCTCCCTGGCCACCTTAGCTTTCATGGGCCAGGAGCTTCCTGGCCTCTGCATGGCGTACGCTAGCAGAAAGGGTAGGGACCCTGGGCCACACAAATCAAGGTATGACGTAGTAGTGACTTAGGAGTTTATTCTCATTCGGCCCCTTCCGATCGTTGTTCTCCCAATCTGGGTATTAGGAGGTCCCTCGAGTTTTCTTGCTTCCACCTAGGCAGGGGGGGCTAGTGTCCAACTGTGGGTTCTCCCTCCACTGGGCGGGGGTCTTCGCCTGGATGGCCAGCGCGTGTACCGGTCCAGCCAGCTCCTCCGACAGCGCCGCGTGGACCAACCGGTGCCGCTGCAGGGGGCTCAGACCCTCGAACCGAGAGCTCACCACGGCCACACGGAAATGCGTCTCGCTGCCTGCTGGGACGGCGTGGCCGCCGCTCTCGTTGCGCAGCTCCAGGACCTCGGGGCTCAGGGCTTGCTCTAACTTGGCGCGGATAGCGGCCTCCACGGGCCCGCCGGCCGCCGATCCCGCGCTGGCCGGCGACACACACGCGCGCGTGGCCATGGGGACCACGCACCGGGCCAACGGCGCCCTCAGCATCCGCTGCGGAGAGACGAAGGGCGCAGGGCTGAGAGCTGGGCCCACACACCCCCCCCACGCACCCCAGGACCGCCTCTGCACTGCAGTTGGCGGGCTAACGCGGCTCCTACGCCGGCCGCGGAGGGACAAGGGGCGATTGTTGGAACGGCCGGAGGAGCTCTGGGCATTAAGGGCACTGGGAGGGCATGGCTGGGAGCTGTGAAAAGGGAGGATGTGCAACTTGGTCCTTCTGGCTGAGTCAGAGCCCTAGCGTCCCCTCCAAACCCTAGGGAGGTACCTTTGCAGCCGCTGCGCAGCCAGCGTTACCTTTGCTTTTCCGAGGCGTCCGGAAACTCGCTAGGAAACGCAGTCCTGGTTGCGTCTGGTAGGCGTTACGTAGTACCCGGAGGTTTCATGGGAACTGTAGTCCCGGCTCCTCCCAACCGGTGTCCTGAGAAATCCGGAATTAGAGCAGTGCAGTGCAAAAACACAAGGGTTAAAGGATTTCCTGCAAATTTGGGATTGTTGCACCGGATTTGTTGTTTCTTGATCTAGTAACCCCAATAGCTTTATTCCTTTATAATTAATTAATTAAAAACAAGATATCATGTAGCCCAGGCTGGCCTCCAGCTCTCTAAGAATGCCTGTTATTTCCTGATCCTCCTGCCTCTACCCACTGGGATTACTGTCCCATGTCAGTGATAGAGTGCCTCCAAAATAAAAACAGGATTCCTGTGCTCGATAGGTCAGCCACAACTCAGGGGGAATGTCGGCTGGGGCAGCCTATTTCCCAAGATGGTCTGTCTTGCTTGAAGCCCATCATTCCAGGAAGAAGAAACGGAAGACCCTCACGTAGTCCCCCACAGCTGCATCAACTTCCTCATCCCCAAATCTCTCACCCACCCCTATATAGGGTCACAAGCAGATTTTTCCTCTTGCAGACCCCTTCAGGCCTGAGATAGGCTGTCCCTTGCTGTGTGGGCTAATAAACAGGCTCACCTGTTGAGGTCAGACCTGTTGAGGTCAGACTCTGGTCTCTTTCTGCCTTCTGTCTCTTTACTCTGTACTCCTAAATCTAATAGTCACACCTGAGGGTCCCAATTACTCTATTATACATATAAGAAAATGGAAGCCCATTCTAGATACTAAACACATAATCATTGTGTGCCAGACCAGTGCTGGAGGCTGGAGAATAAAGCCAGGGCCAGCTTTTGAAGTTTACCGAAGTCAGAGGAACAGTGAGAGAGACATTGTGATACTGTGTGCCAAGTGTATGATGGGACTAAACACAGTTTACTGCAAGCATATAACCTAGATTTGGGAACTAAAGAAACGTGCTGTGAAGAGACACAGCAACTCTTATAAAGGAAACCATTTAATTGGAGTGGCTTACAGTTCAAAAAGGTTTAGTCCATTATCATCATTGGGACATGGTGATGTGTAGGCAGACAAGATGCCGGAGTAGAAACAGAGTTCTAGATCTTCATCCACAGGCAACAGGAAGTGAACTTACACTGAGCACATCCTGAATATAGGAAACCTCAAAGCCCGCCCCCACAATGACACACTTCCTCAGACAAGGCCACACCCCAACAACAAAGCCACACCTCCTAATAATGCCACTCCCTAAGAGATTATGGGGGCTAATTACATTCAAACTACCACATTCCACTCCCTGACCTCCTATAAGCTTATAAAAATATCATAAAGCAAAATGCATTTAGTCTAACTTCAAAAGTTCCCATAGTCTACAATAGTCTCAACAATGTTTAAAAGTCCAAAGTTCAAATTCTCTTCTGAGATTTATGCAATCTCTTAACTGTAATCCCCTGTAAAATCAAAATAAAAAAAATAGATCACATATTTCCAACACATATTTGTTCCAAATATACATTATTGTTCCAAAATATAGGGAAGAATGTGTAGTGAGGAAATACTGGACTAAAGCAAGATCGAAAACCAGCTGGGCAAACTCCAAACTCTGCATCTCCATGTCTGATGTCGAAATGCTCTTCAGATCTCCAACTCCTTTCAGCTTAGCTGACTACAGCACACTTCTCTCCCTTGGTTGGTTCTACTCCCTGTTAGGAGCTCTCCTCGGCAGGTATCCCACAGCTCTGGCATTTCCAACATCTTGGGGTCTCCAAGGTAATCAGTGTTCCCCTTCACAGCTTCACACAATGGCCTGTCTACTAGCTCTCCATTCAGGGACACCCCTGACACTGCCTGGCCTCAGTGGCTTTATTCCACAACTCCTTTCTTCTATCCTTAACTCTAAACCACATGGCCAAAGCTGCCAAGTTCTTCTGCTTGCTGGGGCTGGAACATCGCAACCTTGTTCAATTACATCTTCATCAACTTTCTATTTTATAAGGTTTCCTTCACTTCCTAAGCTTGGCTATCCTGAAACTGGAACTGTAGAACAGGCTGGCCTCAACTCAGAGGTCCACCTGCTTCTGCCTCTAGAGTTCTGGGATTAAAGGCGTGTGCCACCAGCTCCAAGCTTTTCTTTAGTTCCTTTTCACAAGCTGGAAACTTGCATGGGTGGGACCTTACCCTGAGGTCACCACTCCCTTAATTCCATTTCTTAATCTGTTTATCTCCTTGAACACAGGACTTAGTTCCATTCCACTTCCTGATGCTCCTTTTCTCCTCAAATTGTACATTTTGTATTTTTCCTTTCTCAGCTTGCTCTTTTTCATTATAAATCTTTATAAGTATGAACACTAAGTAACCACATGACAGAGTCTATACGAGGCTGTTTTAAGCTTTCCTCTGCCAGTGGAATTAATCCAAATCTCTCACTTTAGCTTCAGGCAGACTCTTTGGACAAGGGCAAAAAGCAGCCACATTCTTCATCAAAATACCACAAGAACAATTTCTAGGCAACATGCTAAAATTCTTCTCCTCTGAAACCTCTTGAGTCATGCTCCCACAGTTCAAATGACCTTCAACACTACTGTCTTCTATGCTCCTACTAGGATGCAGTACTTAAAGCATTCCACTGCTTTTTGAACCCACAATCCCAAAGTCCAAGTGCAGGCAGACGTGGTGCTGGAGAAGGAACTGAGAGTTCTACATTTTGATCTGAAGGCAACAGGAAGTGAACTGAGACACTAGGTGTATCTTGAGCACAGGAGACCTCAAAGCCCACCCACACAATGACACACTTCCTCCAACAAAGCCACACCTCCTAATTGTCCCACTCCCTGTGAGCTTATGGGGGCTAATTACATTCAAACTACCACACCTTTCAAGAGATTTCTAGAGAGTGGCCTTAGGAGTGATGAGGCCTTGAGGGTGTTGCTCTCAGATGGATTTGTGCCTTAGAAATGAGCTTGAGGAAGCAAGGGCACTCCTCCAGCCCTCCTCAAAGACATCTGGACGGTGTCATCTGGAGAACTGGCCTTTGCCAGACACTAAGTCCATCAGCAATTTGATCTTGACCTTCTGTCTCCAGAACTTAAAAAAAAATATTCTGTTCTTTATCAATCACTCAGCCAGTGCTATTTTGGTACAGCAGTACAATAGACAAAGGCAGCGTCCCAGCGATGCTGAATCTTTGGAAACGCAGTCAAGGATCATGCATTGTACTTACTCGGCTTCAGATTTCCATTTTGCAAAGATCACCGTTTACAGTGTGGAAAATGATGATAAAAAGAGGCAAGAAATGAAACAGGGAGATGAGCTGGGACGTTAGTGCAGCTGCCCGGGTGAGAGAAATGGCCTTCTCAGGGAGAGAGAGGCACGGGCCACTGCCGCCTCTTCCAGCAGCCTGCCTTCTTCTGTGGGGGGGCTGCCTCAGATTCACCTGGGATGCTCATGTCACCTCAGAAGAGAATTTCAGGCTGAGCTAGGATGAAGGTGAGCTGGAGCTGGAAAGGAAGAGCTTTGGCACAGAGTGGGAAGCAACACTCAGATGTGTTCCTGAGCTCTAGAGAGTTCCGCTCAAGTGTCTTTCCATGTGAAGGACTTTGATGTCTTCTGAGGTTAGGTCTCACAGTTGCTGAGGAACTGGAAGGAGATCACAGAGTGGTCCCTAAGGAGCAATGACTAGATCACAGCTGATAAAGTAGGACACAGGCAAGTTAAGGTGTCTTTACTGTAAACAAAAATTTTTACAATTAAAACCTTAATTGTAAGAGTCCCAGAAACTTTTGAATTTTCACATTTTTTTTTTTTTTTACATCTGGGAAAGGAATAAGATCACATTCAAAGGCCATATATACAAATAGCATGCTTCATTGCTATTTCAACATTCTTATTTGAAACATCTCTACATAAAAGGAATGTTGCCTCCAGGTAGGCAACCTCCAGGTTTTGACAGCAGGTTCTGACAACCGTGCTGGAGTGTCTCCATCTCAGCTCCTGAAAGACTTGAACTAGACTCAGAGTCAGTGACTCCTTTTCCTTCTTATGTCCCCTGGATTTTCCCTTCTTTATCTATCTGCCCTGTGTCAGCCTGAGCCAAGATGGTAGTAGAAATGGAGAGACACTGTGACCACAAGACATTCCAAGAGGAAAACACACAGGTTGTGGCAATAGATTATGAGATGGGAAGTGTTACAGTGATTTTCCTTTGTGCATCTGAAGTTATAAAATAATACAAACGATCCCTGTATATCCCTTGTCCATCTCTCTCTCCTTGTAGTTCTACTTCTCTGCGGGTTCCTAGCGTTTTACGAAAACATTTAAAAATCCAGACACTTTGGTACATAATAACCAGAATGAAAATGGTTAGTCACAGCCCCACGGCCCTCACCCCGAATCGACAGCTGCTCTCAATATTCTGGACTAGTCCCTCAGTTTAGACTTTCGGAGTTGACTATTTTCCTTTGGAGATGGAGCTTTGGACTGCTGCTCAGGTTAGCATCAAGCTCCTGAACTCCCAGCCATCCTCCTGTTTCAACCTTCTGAGTGGCTGGAACTGTCAGTGGGAGCTGGAGGCCCAGCCTTATATTACCACCTGGTCTGTGGAGTTCTAACTCTTACTCATGTTAAGTTAGGATCCTTGATTTATGCTGTAAAACAGAATTTCAGGACTAGCCAGTGTGAAATAAAAGTTGGAGTTTATTCAGGAAACTTTTTTTTCTTGGTTTTTTTTTTTTTTTTTTTTTTTTTTTTTTTTTAAGGTATATGTGTATGTGTGTATATATAAAGCTGGGTATGGTGGTACACCTTTAATGCCAGTACTGGGTAGGCAGAGGCAGGCAGATCTCTGCTAGTTCAGGGCCAGCTAGCTTGGTCTATGTTACAAGTTCCAGGCCAGCCAGGACTATACAAGTGAGAGACCGTTTCTGTTTGTTTGTTTGTTTGTTTGTTTGTTTGTTTGTTTGTTTGTTTTTAGACACAGTTTCTCTGTGTAGCCCTGGCTGTCCTGGAACTTCCTATGTAAACCAGGCCAGCCTTGAACAGAGATCAGCCTGCCTCTGCCTTCCGAGTGCTGGATTAAAGATGTGTGCTGTCACACCCTGGCAGTGAGAGACCTTGCCTTAAAAACAAACAAACAACAGCCGGGCGGTGGTGGCACACGCCTTTAATCCCAGCACTCGGGAGGCAGAGGCAGGTGGATCTCTGTGAGTTCGAGGCCAGCCTGGGCTACCAAGTGAGTTCCAGGAAAGGCGCAAAGCTACACAGAGAAACCCTGTCTCGAAAAACAAAAAAAAAAACAAAAACAAAAACAAAAACAAAAAAAAACCAAACAACAACCCAGACAAACTAAAACTGCATCCATACTGACCAGTTACAGACTTTTTTCTTCTCCAAGCAACATAGTATAACAGCATGACACTCACACAGTATTAGGCATTATAAGTAATTTAGAGATGACTTCAAGTAAACACATTATGTCCAAATATAAGATCTGGGTATGGTGACACAGGCCTGGAATCCCAGCTACTCAAGAGGCTGAGGCAGGAAGATCACAGATTCAAGGCTTACCTGGGTTACATAGTGAGTTTAAGCCCAGCCTGGGCAACTAAGTGAGCCCCTGTTTCAAAAATAACAGAGGGTTATATATAATATGGATCAGTGTTAAAGTGTTTGTTTAGCTGCTCTGTGACAGACTTTTCCTGGTGTCCTAGTCAGGGTCACTACTGCTGTGATGAAACACCATGACAAGTAACTTGGGGAGGAAAGGCTTTCTTTGGTTTACATTTCCACATCACTGTTCATCACAGAAAGAAGTCAGGACAGGAACTCACACAGGGCAGGAACCTGGAGGCAGGAGCTTGTGCAGAGGCCATGGAGGAGTGCTGCTTACTGGCTTGCTTATTCCTCGGGGCTTGCTCAGCCTGCTTTCTTACTTATACAACCCAGAACCATCAGCCCAAGGATGGCACCACCCATAATGGGCTGGGACCTCCCTTATCCATCACTAATTAGGAGAATGCTCTACCCGCTTTCCTACAGCCCAGTCTTACAGAGGCATTTTCCAAACTGGGGCTCCCTCCTCTCTGAAGACTCTAGCTTGTGTCAAGTTGACATGTAATGTTAGACCTGAGAAAAAACAAATTCCATGACTATCTGATTAAGCAAGCTGCATTTAGAGGTGCACAAGGGACCGGCCACATGGCTGCCTCCCCCTAAGTCGGGATTTCTGAGCTCATCCTCTCACTGACTTTTGAGGTCCCCTTTATTGGGGAGGGTTAGGTTGATAGAAAACAGCTGTTGAGATAATTTGGCTATTAACACCTGGACAAAGAGTGTGTGTGTGTGTGTGTGTGTGTGTGTGTGTGTGTGTGTGTGTGTTGGGGGGAGGTACTCAGGGCTCCCGGCTGCCTGTGGCATAGATAAGTGTAATAGAAAACAACTGTTGGGATAATTGGCTGTTAGAAAGGAGGCAATAAAAATAAAGCTGCTGGTGGTGGTGGTGGTGCATGCCTTTAATCTCAGCACTCAGGAGGCAGAAGCAGATAGATCTCAGAGCAAGTTCTAGAATAGCCAAGGTTACACAGAGAAACCCTTGTCAGAAAAAAAAGTTCAAGAATCCATCATGTAGAACGGGAGCCATCAAGATATCAGGGAAGACATTTTCTCAAGGCAAAAGGGCAATCATACATCACAAGTTCAGGAGTTTCAGAAGGCAAAGTTTCAGAATACATCATGGAGGTCACAACTTCAGAGTAGGTTGAAAAACATTGTTTGCAGGATACATTATTAGGCTTAAGAGACAGAAACTTATCCTTGTAAGGTAAGGAGACTTAATAACAACACGGCTCCTGTTTGGGTTTCATAATAACTAGTCTGTAGTTGGAAGGTTTCTCTGGTCCTGCCCCACCCTGGGGTCAGGATGAATCTCTCCAACGCGCATCCAGTAGCTGCTTGATCCCAAGTGAACACACAGAGGCTTGTATTATTTGCAGACTGTATGGACTATGAGTCAGGCTTCTCGCTAGCCAGCTCTTACATCTTAAATTAACCCATTTCTGTTAATCTATGTTTTGCCAAGTATTCTGTGGCTTCACCAGTCTGCTGGCATCTTGCTTCTCCGTTGGCGGCGCCTGGTGTCTGTTCTGCCTCTGCCTTTCTTCTTCCTCTCTCTCTCTCTTGGATTTCCTGTCTGGCTATAACCTGACTCGCCATAGGCCAGAGCAGCTTCTTTATTAACCAATCATGGCAACACATATTCACAGTGTACAGAAAGACATCCTATAGCACTAGTCAGAACATCTGGGGAGACCAACACACACATCTACTCACCCCAGACAGAGAGCCCAAGACAGATCAATGTGGCCAGATCACCAATGGCCAACTTGGTGAACCAATTAGTTTTATTGGGGAGTTACTTACATGAGTTACTTACATGAACAGAAATGACTCAAAGACAGCTTCATCACCAAAGCCCACCCCAGCATGAGTGACAGCTCACAATCTGGGAACCTGGAGCATGCTGCATAGCATATAGGCAGCTCAACAGGTTGGAGAGTGTAGGTAGAAGTTTCTCTCCCACCTGCCTGTTCCCAAATACCCAGCAGCCGCTTCCCAAATAATTGACTCAGAGGCTTAATATTGTTTATAAATGCTCAACTGGTAGCTTAGGCTTATTACTTACTAGGTTTTGCATTTAAATTAACCCATAATTCTAATCTATGTTTAGCCACGTGGCTTGGTACCTCTTCTTGGTTAGACATTCTCATCTTGCTTCCTCTGCATCTGGCTGGCGACTCCTGACTCCGCCCTTCCTCCCAATCTGCTTGCCCCACCTATACACCCTGCTTGGTTACCGGCCAGTCAGCATTTTAGTAAACCGGTTCCAGTGACAAATCTTTACAGTATGCAAAAGCATTATCCACAGCATGAGAGTATCTTTTTGAAGTGCCTCCGTTGGTCTAAACCTTTCCCAGGCAGCTCAGCCGGTCTCTGCTTCTTGCAGGCAGCTGGTCTGTATCTGAGAGTTTTTGTAGCTTGGCTTCCCTGAGAGTGACTCTCGGCAGTCTTTACTGCTTACTCTTGGCGGGGGAGGGACCTAGGGAATCTGGTCAGTGTCAGGGACTTCCTGAAGCTATTTTGAGTTACTTCCTGTCTGAAGTTTCCCTTCAGGATGGAATGTATAAATCATAGAAGAAACTGCTACATAATACTATGCATAGAACCCTAGGTTTAACCCCTATCACTGAAAAAAACAAACAAAAGAAGTGACAAGATACTATATCATTTCCTATGCCACTTGAGTGCTGTAGTATTGATACCCATACTGGAACCAATCCCTTGAGGGATGACTGAGTGGGGAGGGTTTGCATTATCTGAGGTTCCAGGTATCAACTGAGCATCTTGGGATGCTTCTCTTTTAGGATAGGGAGGACCACTACATTTTGAGTGCAAGTAATTTTTTTGTTTCTCATTAAAGTTTTGTCCACTAATGTTAGCATTTGGGAAGTATACTGGAGGTGTCTTTTAGTCTGGTGTTATTGAAGATGAAACACAGTTCCTGGGGTATGTGAGTGTGCCTGGGGGTGTACATGAAGTCACCCGAAGAGAAAGCATATGGTCAAAAAAGAATTGTGATGCCAACTTTATGTTTAAAAGTTTAAAATTACTGTGCTTAAGAGAACTATAAAGCAAAATTGGACTTCTAAATGTTAAGAGCTGTTAAGGGTTGTTTTTGTAATTGTCTGATCTTATATAATTTTAACAAAACTGTTGTTTATGCAAGATATTAGATCATAAGGTTAACTGTTGTTTCTGCTTCTGTAAACAAAAGCTTGTTTTGTTCCAGATAACCAAGGCTTTGCAAAATGTAACCTTCTTCTTGATGTAAGCAGAGTGTAACTTTATGTTCTTTGCTTATGTATATAGTTGGAAATTTTCTTTAGGCTGTCAATCAGCTCCCAAATAAAGACATGGAGTTGTATTATTAATTATGAATGTCTGGCCTTACCTTAGGCTTGTCCCACTAGCTCTTTTAACTTAATGTAACCTGTTTCTATTCAACTACATTTTGCCTCTGTATGTCCTGCTTTCCTGGTTCCTCCATGTGTGGCTGGCTGACTCCTGGCATCTCCTTTTCTTTCTTCCCCACCTAAATTCCTCCTACTAGTTATTCTCCATGCCTGGAAGTCCCACCTGTACCTCCTCCCTGGCTATTGGCCATTCAGCTTTTTATTAGACCAATCAGGTGCCTTAGGCAGGAAAGATGAAACAGCAACACATCTTTACATAGTTAAATATTTCCACAACATAAATAAATGCAACACATCTTTGAGTAGTTAAACAAATATTCTGCAACATAAATAAATGCAACATATCTTTGAGTAGCTAAATAAATATTCTGAATCATATATAAAAACCTCTGACTAAAATGGCCCAGAATCTTGAGTCTTGGGTATAGACCTGGCACAAGAATCTGATTAAAAGCCTTTTCTTTGTTAAAATTTGTTAACGGTCAGACTGGCGAATCTCTGAGTGACCCCAGACCCATAACAGAATCACAAAGAACGAAAAGAAAAAAAGAATAGAAATGTTTACTTGAATGACAACCCTGGCTGGTGTGTGAGGAATGTATTTGAGGTGGCATGGGACAAGAGGAGCCTCTGTCACTATTGTGGGTGGAAGGAAATTGAGCGAAGGCAGGACACTCTCTAGGTGGTCATGATTCAAAGGCTTGATCATTCACGTCAAGGCCTGGAGACTTGCTGATCCCCAGTGGTAGGGAATACTGGGGGAGCTGAACAGATGACATTTAACTATCTAAATGGGCATAGACAACTAACCCATGGAAAGAGGCCTCCAGGCAGAGGACATGGCGTTTACTGTATTCTAAATGTGTGAGGTCAAGTTCACGGTGAGCATCCTTAGATGTTCAGTAGGATGTATCAGATGGAATAACTTGGACTTGGTGGCCCATGTCTATGACTCGGATGAATAGAAAAGGCTGAGGTAAGACCGGGCAATGCAGTAAGACCTGTATTAGCAACCAGAAAAAAATGCATTGGGTGGATAAGTATGACTGGAAGGAGCCAACATTATTACTGCATTTGCAGAGAAAGTTTTGTGGGGCTTCTACAGTGTTTTTCTTGTTCGAAGGCTTATGAGACTGGATCATTTTAGCATTTTAAAAGTTAACTTAACTTTTAGGATGACTATAAATGTATAATGGCCAGTCATTCAATAAAAATGAATGAATAAAAGAAGCATATTAAAACAACTTAAACAGAAACATAAAGATGTAACAATATGTCCAAATATGCACCTCAGTTACTCACGGTCACCACATACACATTATTGGACTGAACTTCACAAGCAAATTTTTTTTTATTTTTTGTTTATTCATTCCTTATAAAAGAAAAAAAATTAAGTGTAAGCTATCTATAGTAAGCTTATCGTCTTTGTTTTCAATAAAATCATAGTTGCAATATTATCTTATTTGCTGAAGGGTCTGTCTTGGGCAGATCAGGATATTTGAGGCACTAGGTCCTGAGAAATTTTGGTGGACACCTTGTGTGGCCACGACACACAACAAACACCTGGAACATGCCACTCACTGTCCCCCCATGATGACATCACTTTATTATTTGTTCACTAACTTCTGTGTTCGTTGAGGTATAATTTACACATACAAAGTTCAGGAATCGTGACCGTGCAGCTTAGTTGTGCATGAGTTCACTGTATGAAGAGACAGGAAATTCCCAGGGCTTCAGAAGGCACCCAGGGAGTCAATACTACTGGCCCACAGGGAACCGTCATCAAATCTTTCTTCTGTAAACGTTTATTTTTACTCAAATCGTTCTATTTTTTCATGTCTTTTTTTTTTTCCTTTTGTGACCCACTGAGTTTAACTGCTGTTGGTTATAGGAACATGGGTGAGGGGTTACTTGCGGGAAAACGAAACTTATCATTGGCTCCAGAACTGAAGAAAATGTCTCTGTGTCTCTCTTCCCACAACCTTTAAATACTTATAGTTTTTAGGGCAGGGTGACTCTCATCAGCACCTCATTCCAATATTTTTTAGAGTCAAGAGTCTCATCTATCCCAGGTTAGCTTCAAACGTGCTTTGTAGCCAAGGATGTCCCTGAACTAATTTGCTAGGATTACAGGAACGAACCACATGCCCCTTTTATGGGGTGCTGGAGATCCAACCCAGTGCCTTGTACATGCTAGTCAAGTACTCTACCAGCTGAGCAGCCGTCCAGCAGTTGGTGGCATTTGGAAAGTGTCGGGGAGTAAAAACAAATAGTGTAGAAAAAACCAAAACCATGAATTCTCTAAAAGTTTTAATTAATTTATATCAAAGTAGTTAATTACCCACTATAAGCCAGGTAGAAGGAATCACTAACTAGTGTCACAAATATAAAGAGGACATGGAGGCAAAATAAACATTAATAAAAGGTAGAGAGGCAAATGCTGTTGCTAGGATGTGAACGGAGCTGTGTGGACCCGGTGTGTGTGGAAATGGGGCCCTCACGGAGGATATGGGGCTGAAACTGGACGGGTGAGAACTTGCGGGTCAAGAGAAGGGGAAGCACATGAGCCAGGCCACTGGAAGGTTCATCGCAGGAGCTGTGGAAGGGCCTGGCTCATGTCGTGAGTGGACTGCCGTGCAGCGTGGAGAGAGAGGAGGGGAGGGAGGGGAGCGGAACAAGGGAGAGCACAATACAAATGTTTGCTTAATTCAATTGCCTGGGAAGGAACTCAGCGGCCTTTGGCAGATAATCCCAGCAGTATCTAAGGAAACAGGCTGTTAGTGATGATGTGCACTTAGCAAACAGCCTGCTCTGTCCATTCTGGGAAGGCTCTGATTAAAATGCTGGGAAGGGAGTTCTAGGGAGCAACAGACAATGATGGGCCCGGATACACACCGGCCTATGTAAACTTACCTAATAAAGTTATGTGTGAAACTTAAAGTCTCAAAGAATTCTCTTTTATAGAGGAGGAAAGTGATGGCATGATGGTGGACAAGGGACGTCTCTAAGTCCCCAGAGCCACATGAGTGGCCAGGCCTCTCCCCCAGGACCTCTAACTGCTCTAACCGCTGGGCCTGCCCCCACTCTACAATCTCTGGACTTGCAATCCCATCAGTTGCCACCCTGGAAAGCTCCACCCTGGAAAGTTCCACCCCCTCCCAAGAAATCTAGAGAAGCCCTCCATCCTGTCCACTTTGTCACTGTTTCTCACCTGAGCAGAGGCAGAGGCAGCCACCCTTCTGGTTTTTTCCCTCTCAATAAACATCTAGTGTGAGGTTTGTTGTGTAGTGTGACGTGGTGGTATTCCTTGGCTCCTGGCTGCCAGGACACCTTTCCCTCCGAGCTGTACTGCTTGTAACTTCATTATGCCCAATCTCTGGTTAGTGAAAGATGATGATGAAGTCATAAAGAGTATATTCTTTGAGTCTGAAAAACTTGGGTAAGTGAGTGACTACGTGACCTACGTCCCGGGGAGACCCTTTCTTTCCTTTATCTGTCAAACAGAAAACGATACCCGCTGTGTGGCCGGCCTCTAGCTCAGAGCTTACCAGGTCAGGCAGTCCCTTCCCTCCAGCCTTCTTCCTAACATGGCCACTGAGAAGAAATCCAGAGGTCCCAGGGAAGGGGGACAGAGGCCCTTCAAGCAGGGCCTTACAAGGTGCCAGGGCCATGTGTGGGTGTTCCCTGTTATCTGGGTTTTGTTCTCGATCCCAAGTGTCTCAAAAGTTGACAGCGTTAGAAGTTGCTTAGTGGAACAGCTTCGTATGCTAACAACATACTCTGGAAGGAATAGTTTAGAATGAAAGTATGACTTCAGCGTTAGATTTCCCATAACAGGCTCTCATTTTAAAAACTCCTATTTTTACTTTTTTCCCCTGAGACAGGGTTTCTTTGTGTAGCCCTGACTGTCCTGAAAATTGCCCCAAGATCCACCTGCCTCTGCCTCCTGAGTGCTGGGATTAAAGGTGTGCACCACCACCGCCCGGGGATTCATTTTATGTGTATGAATGTTGTATCTGCCTGCATGTATGTCTTGGTGCCTGCAGTCAGAAGAGGGTATGGATCCCCTGATACTGGAGTTACACATGGTTGTGAGCCGCCAGGAGGGTGCTTGGAACTGGACCCAATTCTGCAAGAGTAGCAAGTGCTCTTTCTCTATATTCTTAACGTTGGAGAAACACAACATACTTCCATCATAAATGCCACATGTGAACTCTGTGAATCATACCTTTCTGTAAACTCCTCTCTCTCTCTCTCTCTCTCTCTCTCTCTCTCTCTCTCTCTCTCTCTCTCTCTCTCTTTGGTTTTTTGAGATAGAGTTTCTCTGTGTAGCTTTACACCTTTCCTGGAACTCACTTTGTAGACCAGGCTGGCCTCTAACTCACAGAGATACGCCTGGCTCTGCCTCCTGAGTGCTGGGATTAAAGGCGTGCGCCACCACTGCCCATCACTTTCTAAAATGAAATGAAACCATCAAAAAAGGATTAGGATTATTTTCTGAATTATGTTACATTTCACTCACTGAGGAAACACCTTCATTGACTTTTTTTTTTTTTTTTTTAAAATTTTGTGTAGCCCAGGCTAGTTTTGAACTCCTGGCAATCTTCATACTTCAGCCTTCTAAATGTTGGGGTTAGCCTTGTGACCTCATGCCCTATGACTGGATTTGGGCATTCCCCAAGTGTGTGACAACATCCAGGACTAATTTTTATAGCTAACATCAACTAATTCAATTCACATAATTCACTAGCCTTCTGCCATTTCTAGACATTTCATCATTTGTACTAGTGTTAATGACCCGTATTGTTCATTGGCCAGTGGCGCACATTCAATAAATGCCAGTTGACGTGCTGGAGAGATGGCTCAAAGGCCATGGTGAACGCTGGTTAGTCTTTTAGAGGACCAAGGTTCCATTCCCATCACCCACAATGTGGCTAACAGCCGTCTGCAATTCCAGTTTCAGGGGATTCGAGGCCTTACCCACCGCTGGCACCAGGCACAGACAAAAACACCCATACACATAAAATAAACTCAAAAAAAAAAAAAAAAAAAAAAAAAGATGAGAAAGACTATTAGAAGAACGCTAAAAGGGTAGAGTTGACCTCTATCGTTTTCCTTACGAGCATACTGCCTTCACAGGATTACCAAGGAAAGGGCGAGAATTTTGCTGAACAGGGGGCCGGAGGAGACACTGGGAAGTAAGACACAGAGGGTTCCAGAGAGATTTTAAAGGAAAGGTGCTGGAGTGGAGGTGGTGATAGGGGACAATCGTTCAAGCCAGAGTCTGGAGACGGAACGATCCATTGGGAGCTGTCGCTGGAACCTATGGGAAGAATACGAACTGGAAAAGGGCGGATGGATGTTAAGGAAGTAAATGACAGCATTACGCTGCTGTGACAAAGGCAAGATTAGATTCTATCTTGGTACCTGAAAGTGTGTGGGCGCAGTTCTTGGGAGGGGGCAAAGGAGCGCGGAGCTCACGTTCAAATGCTGTAAGGTGCTTGTTGAGACAGTTAAGTATCTGGTAGGCGTTGGTTGATACAGCGGTCCGAGATAGAGACACGAGTCTGGATTAGCTGGAAGCGTGTAAACCTTCCCAGAGTTGAGAGCTGGGGATGGACAGGGCAGTTCAGCTAAGCTCGTGGATTTAGAAGTAGGGAGAGAACAGGAGCAGGGTTAAGAAAAGCGGAGAAAAGACCCAAAGAGGGAGCCATGTTGAAAGCTAGGGGAACAAGAATCGTGGCGACAGATGCCTCCCAGAGGCCAAAGAGGAGAATGGCACTCGCATCCAATCCTCAGCCAAACGATTCCGAGGAGCAAAGAGGTGGGGATTGGGCGAGCCACGGACGAGGGTAAGGTCAGGGAGGCGACTTCTTTCGTTCCCTTCAGAGCCTGCCGATAAAAGACAGGAAAGGTTAGCCCTGAAGCGTCATGTAAAGCTTCAGGGGAAAATCCGATACTCTTGAGGGGAGTGGTTGTCGCCTTTTGTGCTCTTGGAGGAGGAGGGAGGCTCTTTTTTGGGTTTTCCAGCTCTGAACTGGGCAAACAAAACCCTTAACTTATCATACTAAAATAAACAGCTCCGCGAAAGTCTTCTGCCTTTAAAAACCCTTGGGTGTAAATCGGGAGCTTTAATGTGGCGTTCATCGATTGGTAAATAAAATAAAAAGAAATCCGTCATTTCCGGTACCGCAGGATGTAAACCATTGCGTCTAGCTCCTGCCCTCCCATTGGCTGTTTGAGGCAGCTCCGCTTTCAGCCAATCAAACTACTATTCCTTCACCCCTCCCGACAGATCTTATAAATTACACCAAATTGCTTCACCTTTCCATATCGTTTGCTTGAAAAAGCAGCAGTTATTGCCTATTCTGCCATCATGTCTGGTCGCGGAAAGCAAGGAGGCAAGGCCCGCGCCAAGGCTAAGTCGCGTTCGTCCCGCGCCGGCCTGCAGTTCCCGGTGGGGCGCGTGCACCGGCTGCTGCGCAAGGGCAACTACGCGGAGCGCGTGGGCGCCGGCGCGCCTGTGTACATGGCGGCCGTGCTGGAGTACCTGACGGCCGAGATCCTGGAGCTGGCGGGCAACGCGGCCCGCGACAACAAGAAGACGCGCATCATCCCGCGCCACCTGCAGCTGGCTGTGAGGAACGATGAGGAGCTGAACAAGCTGCTAGGAGGTGTCACCATCGCCCAGGGCGGCGTCCTGCCCAATATCCAGGCTGTCTTATTACCAAAGAAAACGGAGAGCCACAAACCCGGCAAGAACAAATAAGTTAATATTCCCTTTCCATCCATAAAGGCTCTTTTAAGAGCCACCAAAGAGTCAACGGAAGGGCTGATAACAACAAACTAGAGCATTAGCTCTTTGTAGGAAGACTTGGTGGCTCTAAAAAGAGCCGTTTTGTTTTGGGTTGACGTCAGTTTCACTTGCTCTTGGCCTTGTGGCTCTCGGTCTTCTTGGGCAGCAGCACCGCCTGGATGTTGGGCAGGACGCCGCCCTGCGCGATGGTCACTTTGCCCAGCAGCTTGTTGAGCTCCTCGTCGTTGCGGATGGCCAGCTGCAGGTGGCGCGGGATGATGCGCGTCTTCTTGTTGTCGCGGGCCGCGTTGCCCGCCAGCTCCAGGATCTCGGCCGTCAGGTACTCCAGCACGGCCGCCATGTACACGGGCGCGCCGGCGCCCACGCGCTCCGCGTAGTTGCCCTTGCGCAGCAGCCGGTGCACGCGCCCCACCGGGAACTGCAGGCCGGCGCGGGACGAACGCGACTTGGCCTTGGCGCGGGCCTTGCCTCCTTGCTTTCCGCGACCAGACATGACTTTAATCTACAGTAAAACCAACTCTTGCAGACTTTACTACAGTACTAGGGTGTACCGGCATAAGGCCTTTATAAGCTTTCCTAGGGGTGGGGTCAGGAGCCAGCTTTTCATTGGTCGTAATTTGGCCCCAGAGAAGTCCAATGAAATCTGGAAGTCAGAGTCTTTGTTAGGTAGGCTTGTACCGAAAACGGAAGTTTCGTGTATGGGCCAATGGGAATGCGAAGTATTTTGAGGCCTAATTTACATAAGGTGGTTATAAAAGGCTCAAGTCATCCGGGTTCCAGCTTGTTTTCCCGCTTCCTAGGCAACCTTCCTGTGTTTATTTTCAATCATGCCTGAGCCGGCTAAAACTGCCCCGGCTCCCAAGAAGGGCTCCAAGAAGGCTGTCAGCAAGGCGCAAAAGAAGGATGGCAAGAAGCGCAAGCGCAGCCGCAAGGAGAGCTACTCCATCTACGTGTACAAGGTGCTGAAGCAGGTGCACCCCGACACGGGCATCTCGTCCAAGGCCATGGGCATCATGAATTCCTTTGTTAATGACATCTTCGAGCGCATCGCAGGCGAGGCTTCGCGCCTGGCGCATTACAACAAGCGCTCGACCATCACGTCCCGGGAGATCCAGACGGCCGTGCGTCTGCTGCTGCCCGGGGAACTGGCTAAGCACGCTGTGTCCGAGGGCACCAAGGCCGTCACCAAGTACACCAGCGCCAAGTAGAAGCCCTCCTGGATGAGGCGCTCGCTGGCCCTTTTGCTCTCTAAAATCTCTTGCAAGAGCCACCCGCTTAAATCAGGAAAGAGCTTTGTCCACTTGCACTAGTTTCCAGTTCCTATCCCAAAGTTACTTTGAGGGTCTTGGAGAAGGTACACTTCAGTTTTAAGCATTTGTAGTTTTGAGGTTCCCTGAGCTGGTTTGCAGTTGGCTGTAGAGCTCCTAGCACCCGGTTTAGCTTCTTTGAGTTTTAAACTAGGTTAATGGAGGTCGGCCTCTGGGCGGGTTTCTTCCGTGTTCTCGACTGTGGTGTTCGGGCGCTTTATTTATGGACCTAAAGTGAGATGATTTGATTGCTTTGGCGGTTAGAGGGCTCCAGGACACACCCTAAACCTGTGTCCACGAATGCTGTGTACCAGTCATCTACGACTGAAGCCGCTCTGTCCAGTTATGTGTCCTGGGTACGGGCGGTTTCCTGTACTTAGGGCGGTGTCCTCGCTTTAACAGATTTACCATCACGAACGTTCCGCGTTGCTGCGGATTTGGTAGAAGTCTGTTGGGGTTCTCCCTCAGGCTTTAGAATCCCTGTTCGTGGCTTGTAATTTTAACCCCCCCCCCCCCCATTTAATACTTTGCGTTAACCTCTGCGGTGCCAGGTTACCGCAGAGATTGCTCATTTTTTTGCTCTGGACCCATGAAGCGATCTTTCTAATTAACCCACGCAAGGAGTTAGCTTTTTCCTGCCTGCCGAGTGTGTCTTCACCATCTGAAGTTGTTTGCTTTCTTGTTTACGCTGTCTCTGGTGAAGTTGGCCTGATGTTCTGATACCTCCAGAGCCCACAAATGTCTGACACAGCCCAGACGCTCAAGTACTTATTATTGAATTAATTTTTATATCACTACTTTTGTAATTGCTTCCGTGGCCGGGGGGTGGGGGGGCTTGTCTGTTTGATGTATGTGAAGACACAGTGGAACAGAAATGTTTTGAGGATTCTTTCTCCAAATCTGTCCTTGGTTATAGTTAATGCGATGGCTGTTGTTGGTTGTCAACTTGACTACATCTGGAAATAACTAGAAAGTGACCGGTGAGGGATTTTTTTTCTTAATGAAATAATCTGAAGTGAGAAGAAGCACTCTTAATCTGGATCTTTTGAGGTGGGAAGATCCACCTTTAATCTGGCCGCACCTTCTGCTGGCAGCCTAGATAAAGGACATGAAAGAAGGAAGCTTGCTCTGGATGGCAAGTCTGTTCCTTCACTGGTGTTAGAGCCTACTTCTGGATTCTGGCAGATACTGAAGACAGCTGAGGTATCCCCCGTTGTGGACTCAGCAACTACGGGATTTATGGACCTTCTGTTGGTAGGCAGCCATTGTTTGTGGACCCCAGCTTGTAAGCCATATATTTATGAAAAAAATACATACATATTTCATTCTATGAGTTCTGTTCCTTGAGAACCTGGACTGATACAATTGCCTCAGTATAACTGAGGCAGAGCGGGAGGTGTTAAGGCTCCGTGTGTGTGTGTGTGTGTGTGTGTGTGTGTGTGTGTGTGTGTGTGTTTACCAGGAGCTGGTCATACATAGTAGATTCCCTAGTTTTTCCAATTTAGAGTAAGCTCTTGGATTTTCATTAAATCGAGAGCATTGGGCTTTGGGCAAAGTCTTCTTTTACCTCAGCAGCACCCCCATTCCATTCCTAATTGTTCTATTCCCTACTGAGATGAATTTTCACTTTATAATTGTCCCTCTCGTTTACTTTTCAGAGGGTTCTGCAAGATAGGCCACAGAGTTAACAGTGGAGTTAACAGAAGCGAAGTGTCTGGTCCAGGGCCGTGCGCGACACTATCCACTTTTGTCTCCCTGGCTGAAGACAGCTGCCTTGGTTCTCTTGTGGAGTGTAGCATACTGACTTTCTCCTTCAAAGTCTTGATTTTGCTGGTGAAGGCACCTGATGGGCTGATCACTTTCCTGATGCTGTTTTAGGCTGAGGGTTTCTGGAGTTGCTTACAGGAGCTTTGTGAATCCAAAATGAATTCCAGACATTGTTATAGATGGAGTGAGTCCTCTTTACTGAATGAACATTTTTAAGTTATTATTAATCAAGTTACCAATTAGTCTCAAATCTTTGCTGGATTGTTTCATGTGCGATTCATTTTCTCAAAAAATAAAATGAGCAGGTATAACCATTTGTGGCTCTGTGGAAAAGCTGGATGCCTCTGGTTTGAAAGGTACTTACGAGCCATTAGTCAGGGCTTGGGGGCGTAACTTGGAAGGTTTGCAGAGAATGCACTGAGGCCCTAGATTCAACCCTCAATATGTTCACACACACACACACACACACACACACACACACACACACACAGCCATGCTCACACATGCACACACACCTGCCTCCAGCCAAACTTCTTTCTCAGAGGTGCATTGGGGTTGAAATATCCTATGACAAGGCCATTGTTGATGCTTAGTGATTGAGAAACATGACCATGAATAAATGGTGTTACAAACAAGCTGTGTGCAATAAAATCCCTGGTGACGTTTAGCCCGCACCTGCAGGACTCTTGGGACGTACTAGGGAGTGTTCTAAGCCCTTTAGACATACTGGCTTGTGTTATTTTCACAGAGGACTTAATGAAGTTGGTCCCATTATTATCTCCTGTTTTTATAGCCAGGGGACAGAAGTACAGCGCTGCCTTTCCTCACACACTGTTAGAGGGTAAGTCTCCAGTCTGGTTTTACAGGATGTGAGAAAGTAGGATTACTCCCTGAAAATCTGGGCCCCTTCTCTGCGTTTGGGAAGAGGGGGTTAAAATATCCATGCTTTGCATTCAGCTCACCCCGACCCCCTCTGAATGCACCCTGAATAGAAATCCAGAAGGGTGGTGGCTTCCTTGGGAATGGAATTGGGAAACTGACTCTCCCTCCCAGAGGCCATAGCTCCAGCCAGCTTAGCTCGTCCCGGCAGGAGGAGGGGGCTGTGGGGGCGTTTGGGGGAGGGTTTCACCAGCTCACCTCCTTTCACAGCACAAGAGGCTTAGTGGCCTGTCTGGGACTCTTCCCAGCCCCAGCCCGTGCTCCCTGATGCTCTGTGGCAGACACAAATGAGGAGGAAGTGGTAATAGCATCTGGTATTTTAACCCTGGAGGAGAAACTAATACAGTGAGATTAATCCTGCGTTAGACCCATCTCCCATTCGATGTCTTCCTTAGGTTGATAATATTGCTACAAAAGTAATCATTGCCTCTACTTACTGGCACTTGACCGTGGACCAGGTCCTCTGTTTAGTGGTTTCTAATGTCTCTTTTATTTACTATTCACAGCTCCAGTTAAAGCATCTTTCATTATTGTTGTCTTTATAGATAATGGGAAAAAGCCTTAGCTTGAATAGCTCATCCGGGATCGTTGAACAAGTTGTAGAAGTGCAACCCAAATGCACACCTTTTTGTTATTTTGAGACAAGGTCTCACTATGTAACTCAGGCTGGCACCAATTCTGCAGGGACCCCCCTTCTCAGACGCCCAACTGCTGGGCTGCAGAAGGGAACTGTCGTACCCGATCGTAACATAATTGGAGATCTGTTCACCTCGTCGCACACATATAATTTTTTTTTTCTGACTAGTTGTTAATCCACTTACCTGTTAGTGAGCAGTGGGTTGCCCGAGTCCTTCCCCCACCCCTGTGTTTTCTCTCCCCTCCTTTTGAATGTACCCCAACTTGGGGCCGTGATGAGTCCATAGAGAAGCACGGTAAGGTTTCCTCCCCTTAGTTGAAAGGGAGCAGGGAGGAGGGCTGAGACATGCACAGACACCTGTCCTGAGGAGGTGGGAGTGGGGTTTCTCTGCTCTCTGTGCTCGGTCTCCCCGTCTCCCTGTGCTCTGCTGCAAGGCCTCTCCACCACAAAGATGCTCCCATCACTTTGCTCATGAGCTCCACTGTCCATTCGCTGCCTCAGCTTAGTCTTAGGGAACCGCGAAACAACATGCCACGTTGAGTTTCCCGTGGGGTCTGTGGAGTCTGTGGAGTCCCGTGGGGTCTGTGGAGTCCTGTGCCTCTAAGAGGAAGGCCATCATGCTTCTGGGCCTTAGGAACTGAGAAGCATCCCCGGCCTGTGGCTGAGAACTTGCCTGTAGGACACACACTAGAGAAGATGGGCGTCCGTGAGGTGACTTTGTGTGAGGCAGAATGAGAGAGAAACCTCGCCTGTTGGGTGTGACTGTGTTTCCTTTCAACAAAGGTGCCTGAGACAAAGATACAAGCACACAACAACAAAACAAACAATAAAAGAGGAGATGGCCAGCTCACAATTCTCAGGAAAGCGCCTGAGGCCCAGCTTGGCTTGTGTCTCAGGAACTGACATTTATACTTTATTTATCTTTCGAAATTGACCTTTAAGCAAGAGATTGTCCTTGTGATTGGGGAGACTAGGTTTAGTCATCTATTTAATATGTGTGATTGAGAACGTGTACTTTTATAAACATCAATTAACATTATTAAGAAAGGGCCTCTTGGCCATTTCTCCCTCTTAGAGGCATTATTAGGTGTAGTATCATTAATTCATTTAAGAAGTTTCAGAGTTAGGCCTGATGGTACAAGCAAGACTGAACTGGCTTCTCTGTGAGCTGAGGCAGGAGGATCACCTGTCCGGAAAACTTAGCGAACCCTTGTCCCAAGGAGCAAGCAGAGGCTGAGTGTGTATCTTAGTGGTAGGATGCTTGCTGCTCACGTGTGAGACCCTGGATTCAGTCCCTGGTGGCGGAAGGAAAAACATAATTCCAAGCTAGTGTGGTGTCACAAACCTTTAAAACTCCCAGCACTTGGAAAGCAGAGGCAGGAGGCTGTCTGTGAGTCTGAGGCCATCCTTAGGGAGTTCCAGGACAATCAGGACTACTTAGGCAGTGATGTCACAAGATTAAACCAAACAGAGTGGCTTTTGGCCTCCTAGACTTTTAGTACCTAGAAAGACGGATGTGAAACCAGTGACCATAAGAAATAACAACAAGCATTAAGATAGGAAGTAGTGCTGTCAGAAAATGGGGTGGAAACGCTCTCACTAAGCTCTGGAGGCTTGTCTTAGCTACTTTTCTGTTGTTGTGGCGGCTTGAATAGGAATTGAAGGTCCAGGAATATGGAAATATAAAATTATAAACTTAAAAATTAAAAACTGACAACCATTAGCTTGGCTAGCAAAAAAAAAAAAAAAAAAAAAAAAAGGATTAACCTTTAACTGGGCCTTTCCATGTTTTACAATGGGCAGCTCTGTCAACAACCCAAATGTTAGTTTTCTTTTTACTAAAGATTGCCCTTTGCAGTGGGCAGAGGCGCACACCTTTAATCCCAGCACTCGGGAGGCAGAGTCAGGCAGATCTCTGTGAGTTCAAGGCCAGCCTGGGCTACAGAGTGAGATCCAGGACAGGCACCAAAATTACACGGAGAAACCCTGTCTCGAAGAAAAGATTGCCCTTTGCAGCCCTGGGGTTAGCTATTCTTCCACAGCCTCTACTGCTCACTGCTGAAACCAAAGCTCACTTTTAATGAGTTCTGTGTGCAGCCACCTGCCTCGCGTTGTGTTGTATCGCCAATGGGAGCCCAGCTGTGTCAGGAAAAGCTGCAGGTTTGGACAAACATCAATGAACTGAGTCAAGCAGGGCTGCAGGATACACAAATATTGTTTAGCCAAAACCTCCTAAGACCTTGTTCATGGAAAATTGTAAAAACCTAAAACAATTTGTCTCCAAAAGTTTAACTTTAAAATTGTAAAAATTTCCTTTGTCTATGTCTCATGCTTACTATAAAGAGAGGCTCATAACCCCTCTCCAGCTGCCACAGCCTTAGAATTCCAACATTGGCTGTGGTCTCAGCTAGCTGATAATCTTTTGTACCCTGTGGTGTTTTTTTTTAATTATTTTAATTTTTTTATTTTTCTGGAATAAAGTTTGCTTCCAGTTTAATAGACTTTGGTGGTCTGTCTCCTATTATTGGGAGACCTCAGACACAACAGAAGGGCCCCCATAGGCTCATAGATTTGAATGCTTGGTCATTATGGAGTGGGGCTACTTGGTAAGGATTAGGAGGTGTGGTTTTGTTGGAGTAGGTGTGGCCTTTTGGAGGAAGTGTGTCACTGGGGGTAGGCTTTGGGGTTTCAAGTGCTCAAGCCAGGCCCAGTGTGTCTCTCTGCCTGCTGCTGCAAATCTGGATGTAGAATTCTTAGCTCCTTCTCCAGCACCATGTCTGCCTGCATGCCACCATGCTCCCTACCATAGGTGATAATGGACTGAACCTCTGAACTGTAAGCCAGCCCCTATTACATGTTTTCCTTTTATAAGAGTTGCTGTGGTCATGGTGTCTCTCCACAGCAATAGAATATTGACTAAGACAGCTGGGAAGAGACTCATGACCAAAGCAACTTATAAAAGAAAAAGCATTTAGTTGGGGGCTTACAACTTCAGAGAGTGAGTCCATGACCATCATGGTGGGGAGCATGGCCACAGATAGGCAGGCATGGCGCTGGAGTAATAGCTGAGAGCTTACATCCTGTTCAACAGGCAGCTCACACAAACACACACGCACAGAGAGAGAGAGAGAGGGCGCTAACTAGAAACTTGTGGAATATTTCTGTACACTGTAAAAATGTGTCGCTGTGATAAAAAGCTGAGTGGTCAATAGCTAGGCGGGATTTTCAGGGCACAGAGAAGGCTGGGAAGAAGAAGGCTGAGTCTTCAGCTAGACACGGAGGAAGCAGGAAAGCTGCATGAGCAGTATAGAGTAAAGGTAATAAAGCCACGAGGCAGAAAGTAAGTTAATAGAAATGGGTTCATTTAAGTTATAAGAGCTAGTTAGAAACAAGCCTAACAAACTATCGGCTAAGCTTTCATAATTAATAATAAGTCTCTGTGTTGTTGTTGGGAGCTGGCTGGTGGATAGAAAAATCTGCCTACAAGAAACTGTTGTGAAATATTATTTTAAGGTGTATTACATTTGTTTACGCTGTGGAGTATTTGTTTTAATGATGCAAAGATGTGTTGCATTCTTTTATGTTGCATTTGCTTAACTCTGTGGAGCTGTGTTACTTTGCCTGTCTAAAACACCTGATTGATCTAATAAAGAGCTGAACAGCCAATAGCAAGGCAGGAGAAAGGATAGGAGGGGCTGGCAGGCAGAGAGAATAAGTAGAAGGAGAAAAAGAGGGATTAGGAAGCAAAAGAGAGGAAGGAGCAAGAAAAGGAGGAGAGGAGGACATCAGGGGCCAGCCACCCAGCTACATAGCCAGACACGGAGTAAGAGTAAAAGAAACAGAGAAAGGTAAAAGCCCAGAGGCAAAAGGTAGGCAGGATAATTTAAGTTAAGTAAAGCTGGCTAGAAACAAGCCAAGCTAAGGCCAGGCATTTATAATTAAGAATAAGCCTCCGTGTGTGATTTATTTGGGGGTGGGTGGGCCCCCAAAAAGAATAAAGAGTTAAAAAAAAAACCCATCAAACTACAAGAAGCAGTGAGGGGCTTTGAAATTTCAAAGCCCACCCACAGTGACACACCTCCTCTGACAAGGCCACACCCCTTAATCCTTTCCAAACAGTTCCACCAACTAGGAACCGATCATTCAAATATATGAGCCTATGGTGGCCATTTGCATTAAAACCACCACAGAGGAAGGCAAGGTCTCTTCCAGAAAGGGGCTTGTAGGCTAAGAGCCAGGAAGGTTAGGAATGAATGTTCCAAGCAGCAGGCAGCATGGGCAGAGGCCCCTAGGGGATCGGGAAAGAGGCTGCTCAGGAAGAGGTGGAGCCACAGTGTGCAGAGGACAGTGAGGTGCTCACACAGTAGACAGAGCCATGCCGGCAGGATCAGATTTGACGTCAGCTGACTTGGAAGAACTCACTTCCAGGCTAACCTGACTGGGAACAGAAAGGCACTGGACGTCACTAAAAGCAGTGAGTTCAAATTCTCAGAGGCCTTATGGTGTGTCCTGGGCCTCCGATAACTGTTCAATGCAATGGGACTTCCTTTAAACAGGAAATGGTGCTTCAGGCTGATCAGGTTGACCATAGACAGCCCGGTATCCTGCAAGGGGCTTCCTTTCAGTATTTATTATTTTTGTATCTGGCTGTTTCTCCTGCGTGTGAGTCCTTGCACCGTGTGTGTGCACTGCCCACGGAGGCCAGAAAGGAACATCGGGTTCCTTGGAACTGGAGTTACAGGCAGTTGTGAGCTGCCCTGTGGGTGCTGGGAATTGAACCTGTGTCCTCGGGAAGAGCAGCCAGTGCTCTCAACCGCATATCCATCTCTTCAGCAAGAGGCTTTCTTATTGCGGTTTGGTTTTCTTTGGCTTTTGACCTCGGGGGACAAGTGAGAGACCAGCTGGACCCAGGCACGCACTTTTTAGCTAGCTGCAGCTATCACCTCTCATTAGGAGGCAAGAGCCCAGGATCTGACACCAGGCGGCCTTGCATTGAATCTCAACTCTTTTCCACTCAGTGGTTATATGGGATGGTCAGCTTTAATGGTCAGTTTTACAGAATGTAGAATCACGATGGAAACAAATCCTGGAGCATGTCTATAAGAGATTTTTCTTTTTTAAAGATCACTTTAAAAATATATGAGTATGTCTGAGTGTATGCCAAGTGTATGAGGGTGCCCCTGGAGCCCGGAGGAGGTTGTTCGAGCCTGTGGAGCTGGAGTGGTGGTTGTCGGCTGCCCCTTGAGGGTACTGGGATGTATTGTTATTTTTTTAATTGTCTGTATTGTAGGTGTGTGGTGTGCATGGTGGGTGTGGGGGTTTGCACTCTAGCACTTGTGTCAAGGGCCTCACAATGTGAGGAGGAATCGGCTCTCTTCTTCCACCAAGTGAGTCGCAGTGGCTGGACCTGGGTTGTCCAGCTTAGTAAACTGTCTTTACCCCCCGCCCCAGCCACATCGCTGGCCCCCATTCAAAGTGTTTCTCAGATACATACACAAAGAAGGAAACTGAAATCTGAACACTAACTGTGTCTTTAATGATTAAAGATGAACTGTTCACTGTTTTAGATGTGAGCTTGTCCCACGACCTTTATCTTTTAAGGATACATAAAGAAACACTTCACTGGGACACAATACAGTGTCTGGAATTCCCTTCAAAGTTGAGTTATATCATGGGGACATAAACACATTGTTTATTTATTTTTGAAACAGGCTGCCACTGTGCATCCCTGGCTGGCTGGAAACTCACTCTGTTAGGCCAGGCTGACCTCAAACTTTCCTCTTCCTCCTGCCTCTGTGTTTCAAGTGCTGGGACTACAGGTGTGCGTCACCATGCCCAACTGAAATGTATGTATTTTAAAGCTGCTAGCTGACGTCTCTGGACAAGTACCTCACCGTTTTTTGCTTGGAGGTTTTTGTTTTGTATTTATATGTGAAATGAATCTTTGCTGGGTATGGTAGTCCCCTCCCAGCACCCAGCAGGAGGAGAATCTCAAGTTTAGGGCCAGCCTTGACTACATACTGAGACTTCGTTTCAAATAAACTTTAAAACAAAACAAAATCAGTACAAATAAAAACTTGGGGCCTGGGGCATGGCTCATCAGTTAAGAACAGTTTTTGCTCTGGCACAGGGATTTAGTTCCCAGGTCCCCTTTACAACCATCTGCAACTCCAGTTCCTGGGGATCAAAGCCTGTCTTCTGGCCTCCCGGGACACCAGGCATGCATGTGGTGCACAGACATACATGCAGGCAAAAACATTCATACACATAAAATAAAAATAAATTAATCTTAAAAAACAAAACAAAACAGCAAACCTTTACATTGGAATTGAGGAGACCTGTACGTGCCATGAGCGATTGTAATGTTTTCTTTCTTTCTTTCTTTTTTAAAGATTTATTTATTTTATGTATATGAGCACTCTATCTGTATATATGCCTGCAGGCCAGCAGAGGGCATCAGATCCTTCTAGAGATGGCTGTGAGTCACCATGTGGGTACTGGGAATTGAACTCAGGACCTCTGAAAGAGCAGCCAGTGCTCTCAACCTCTGAGCCATCTCTCCAGTCCCTGATTGTAATGTTTTCTAACTCTTTGGTACTATGTGTCCTCTTGGCCTTTCTTTTCCCCTGTCCTTCCTTAGTTGAAGTAACTGGGCTATTTTCATAGCAAGTTTCTCCATCTTGGTCTTATTGATTGCTTTCCTTATCGTGTGGTGTATCACAATCGCTCTCCTCTGCATTCCCAGCAAATCAGTAGAGGTTTGATGGGGTTTCAGTTCACATTTCACCTCCTGTAAGTGGTAGGAAAGAAAATGTATGTATGTATGTATGTATGTATGTATGTATGTATGTATGTGTTGTTATTATATAAAACACTGGGGATTTTTACATTAGAACACCAGTAATAATGGCGACTTGTAAGGATTGGGGGGAGGGGAAAGCTTTTCCTTGTTTATTCTTATCTTTTATAATTTTTGTTTACTGGGCATGTGCTCTTAAAATTATTGTTAGCAAGGAGTGGTGGATGGTGGATGGAATTCCAGCACTGTTGGGATCATACAAATCCTTGAGCCCGCAGATCTCCAGAGAAACCAGGAATGTTAAGCATGCTGGTTGTCTTTCCACTGGGAAAGATGAAAAACCTGTTCTTCCATCCAGAAGGCCAGGGACTGGAAGTGATTAACAGCCCAGTGATCTGCGTTATCTTTTGGGCCAGGCCAAATCAAGCTCCTACAACCAGGATGGGAGGTGGCTAGTAATCTAAATGACCCTTAAAGCCAGGGGCCCCCAAGCTCCCACCACCAGGACCAGAGGTGACTAACAGCCCAAATGACCTCTACACTATCTGCTTGACTGAGACCAGGCCTTAGGCCCTGAAGCTAGTACAGTCAGCCTATCTCTAGAACCCATCTTCTTGGAAGCAATCACTGTATCCTGAGTCAATGTAATTAAGATTCCTGTGCACTGGGGATTGTATTACACCAGGAAACTCCCCCCCCCCCCCCCCCCCCGCCCCAAATTATACTGGACTTAAATATGTTAGGGATAAATTGCCTGACGCTTTGGAACTCTTGATCCGGGTTGATGAAGTCAGTCTGATCTGAGTTTTCATTCCTGTCTCTGAGGTTTGCTTCTCTGCCTGACATCTGCAGAGACCCCCTCACAGCACAGGAAGGAGCCTGAGGCAGGAGGCTGCTGCAAACCTGAGGCCATTCATAGTGAATTCCAAACCAGCTTGTGTTACAATGTGAGGCTCAATCTTAAACACAAACAAAACCAAACAACTCCCAATCTTATTAAATAAAACCCCAAACTAACAAGACGGAGCTCTACAAAACAGCTTACGGGTGGTACATTCGCGTGACCACACAGTGATGTGGGAAGCTGGGGCAGGATTTGGAGCTTGAGGTCATCCTGGGCTACGAAGTGAAACCCTGTCTCAAAAACACCACCACCACCAAAACCCAAGGAAGCAAACAAAAGTTCCAAATAAAACAGAACACAGTAAACTCAAACCTCAACTACAAACCCTGCTGCAGGGTGTTGTGGAAATAAGGTATTTCGAAATACCCGAGACCCTGCTAGACTCTGAAAGCATTGCAGGTAATTCTGAGAAATAGTTGAGAAAAACCCCAATAACTCAAACAGCAACCAATTTAAATTAAGGGCCGCAGTAACGAGAACAACAAAAAGTCCTAAAGCCCCTGGGGTTGAAGGGCAGACCTGCAGATCTGGGACTGGGACTCCCGTCTCCCAGTCTCATTAAAACGATAATCACTTGGACCTGGGAACACCAAGTTCTGGTGGTAGAGGCCTGAGGTCCCAGCGCTGGGTTACCCCAGGGAAGGCTTGAGGCTTCTCCAATTACCACGCCCTACCACCCCCTGCACCCCCTCCTCACCCCTCCACCCCTGGTGCATGCACCTCTTCCTCTTTTTAAAGGCACCATCTTGCTATGTAGGCCATATTGGCTTCAGACTCTCAATAATCCCCCTACCTTAGTGTGGTGGCTTGGATAAAAATGGCCCCATAGGCCCACGTATTTGTTTTGTTTTGTTTTGGTTTTTGAGACAGGGTCTCTCTGTGTAACATTCCTGGAACTCACTTGGTAGAGCAGGCTGGCCTCGAACTCACTGAGATCCACCTGCCTCTGCCTCCCACGGTGTGCGCCACCACCGCCAGGCGTGGCTCATGTATTTGAATGCTTAGGGAGTGGCATTGGGAGGCGTGGGGGAAGTGTGTCACTGGGCATGAGGTTTAGGGTCTCAAATGCTCAAGCCAGGCCCAGGGTCCCTCTCTTCCTGCGGCCTACTGGTTTGGATGAAGAACTCTCAAGCTATTTCTCCAACCTGCGCGGCGCCATGCTTCCCTCCATGACGACAATGGCTTAAACCTCTGAACCGTAGGCAAGCCCCAACTCAATGCTTTCTTTTATAAGCTTTGTCCCGGTCATGGTGTCTCTTCACAGCAATAGCACTGTGACTAAGACACTCAGTTTCCTAAGGCTTGCATCGGGGGATACGGGAATGTGCCACCACAACTAATTGTCATACTTTTTAAAAAATATTTATTTGTTTTTGTTTTATGTGTGTTAGTGTTTGCCTGCATGTGTGTCTGTGCATCACATACATGCCTGATGTCTGTGAGGCCAGAAGAGGGTACCAGATCCTCTGGTTTTGCAGCTAAGGCTATTTTAAGCTGCCGTGTGGCTGTTGGGAATTGAACCTGGGTCCCCTGCAAGAGCAGCCAGTGCTCTCGACCAGCGAGTCATCTCCCTGGACCTGTCAAATCGTTCTTACATACAAATGAGCTGCAGATTCTGCTTCCTCTGAAAGGGAGGTGATTAAATAAGGGGTACTGGAGGCTAGCAGTCACCCAGACCGCTTTAGAATTCTGCTTATCGTGGAAACATAAAGGAAGATATTTCTGCTCACCTCGGTTGTTTTTCTTTGATATTACTTTTAACATAAAATAGTAAAAACTAAAACAAAAAACCAAAAGAGGTCCAGAAAGCCTGCTGTGTTCCAGTGCCTCCACACACCATTTCAGCTCCTCAGAGGGAGTCCTGGAAGGTTGATGTTATGATTCTTATTTACAGTGGAGTAACGTGAGCTTCGGACGGGACAGATAATTTGGACTTCTTCCAACACGTTGCATCGTTTCAGAGTGCCTCTGCCCAAAGGAAAACCATCCCCAGTTTGTAAAAGCAGCTGGTGAGTGTGCAGGTGAAATAACTTGGTGCTCTGTTCCGATGCCTTCTGAGTTTTACTAAAATATTTGTCTAAAATCTGCACAGGGGCTGTGGCCCGGCGGTAGAGCACTTACCTCACGTACAGGAGGCCCTAGGTTCAATTCCTAGTACTACCTAAAAATTGTACGTCGTACCAGCTGTGATGGCAACACTCGGGAAGTAGAGGCAGGAGAACCATAAATTAGAGTCTAGCCTGGGCTATATAAAAAGGACCTGTCTCAAAACACCAAGGCCTTGAGCTATCAAGATGGCTCAGTGGGTAAGCCTTGCTACCGAGCCTGACAGCCTGAGTTAGGTCCCCAGGACTCACGTGATGGAAGGAGGGACCAGACTCCTGAAAGTTGCCCTCTGATCACCATGCATGCACTGTGGCGCGCGCGCGCGCACACACACACACACACACACACGAAATAAATGTAAAAACGGAGGGTTTTGTAGAATATCTGTCTAATATGTGCAAAGTCCTGAATTCAATCCATCAGCACCACAACTAGACAAATAAGTAAATATGGAAATAAATACAAAATAAAAAGGGAAAGAAAAGTGCACAGGATAATTTGAAGATCTGTAAATACACGTGCCTCGTCCTGCAGGGCTTAGTCCTGGGAACCTGGCTGGGGAATGAAGAAATCACAGACACACACACAGAAAAGCCGTGGTAGGGTGGACTGTACTCACTTTGAAGGAGGGCATCTACCACACAGCCCGGAAACTGCAGTTTCATTAGGCACAGCACAGGAGGCAGGATTAGCTAGTGCGCATGGCAGGTCTCTGCAGGGGAGAGGTCTCGGGCTGTTACCTTCTGGGAGGAGCAAGCTCTGGTCAACAGTTTCTGCATACGCTGGTCAATCATCCATAAACATGCACATTTGGACCATATTTGCCGTGCCTCTGAGCCTCACCCGGGGTCCATTGCCATTTTCCTGGGTCTCGGGCACCGGGGTCCTTGACATGGCCATGTCCATGTCAGTAATACACATTGGACTGTCATAATTCACCGAGGACTCCATCCACTCCCGCGCACATATACTTTTATTTATTTGTTTTTAATTTTTATTATATTTACTATTTTGTGTGCAGGGGTATGTACATACCATGGCACAAGTGTGGAGGCTGGACATATATCTTTAACAGAAAAGTAGACTATTAGTGCTGAGAAGCACACACAGAGCTCATGTAATTTTCCCCTTTGGTTTCAGGGTAATGTTCTCTGCCTTCCTTTCCTGCCTCCATGAGCTCTGTAAGTGGTGCAGGAATTCCCCAGACGACAACCTGGGGCATAAGCTCGCCCGGGGATCCGCAAGCCTGCTGTGTGTCCTCTGGGTTGTTGAGAGGAACCAGCTGAGCCTCTAGCTCTCTATCCAGATCCACAGTGCCAGCTGCCTGAGGGACAGAGCCACTTGCCACTGCCAGTTACAGCTGGGCTCTGGCACAACCTGAAACTTCTCCCAGGCAGGGTCTTCTGTCGGGAGCCAAGCTGAACCAAGACCCTCTCAGAGGCCCTGATGGGAGGGAGAAGGAAACACTAGTTCTGTGTCCTTGCTCAGGGGCAGACTTGGCAAGGTCCAGTCTGGGGCTGGGCTACCAAGAGTTAAGGTTTTGGTGCCAGGCTTTCCCCAAAGAAAGGCTGTGGTTATCAGTCCGAGAGCTGCTGTGTCTGAGATATCCTGTTCTCTCCTTGTCTACATTATTTTCTTTTTCAATTTAGCTTTCTGCTGACCTTGGCCCATTTCCCCCACAAGCAGTGTGTAAGATGCTGCACTTCTTAATAAAATTGCTGGACAGGAGCCATCAGCTCATGCAAGACCTTCTGGTCCCAAACTTTCTGTCTTCTTCATCTTTCCATCCCTGACTCTCCCCCTTCACACCTTGTTTCGGGACCCTGTGGGTTCAGGTCACTCTCCCAAACTCCTGTCATGGTAAAGTTGGTGCCCTCTTCCCAGGAACTCCAGTAGAGAGGTCCAGAGTCACCTTTAATTCCTTCTCTGATCCGATAGCTCCTTTCTGCTCTTTCCCCAGTCCAGATTCAGGCAAGCTTCTGTGTGCAGTAGTGTGAGCAGTTTCCAGCCCATGGCTATGACTGATCCCCTTGTTCTCAAGTACTTCGGTCCCTAAGACCTCACACTGGACCGACCTCTTGCCTTGAGTTGTAGCTGGAGAGCTTTTCTCTCTGGGTCCCACCAAGTCCTGCCAGTCCCGGAGCCCACTTATAAAATAAACACACAGACTCTTACATTATTTAAACTGCTTGGCCATTAGCTCAGGCCTATCATTGTCTAGCTCTTACTCTTATATTTAGCCCATTCTATTCTATACTTTGCCACGTGGCTCATGGCTTACTGGTACCTTACATCTTGCTTGTCCTGGCGGTTGCTCCAGGCATTCTCCCTCTCTGCCTTCCTGTTCCCTCAATTCTTCTCTCTGTTAGTCCTGCCTATACTTCTTGTCTGGCTACCAGCCAGTCTGTGTTTATTTATACAGAGCGATATCTACAGCACTTCCCCTTTTCTTCTTTTTCAAAAAGGAAGGTTTTAACTTTAACATAGTAAAATTACATACAACAAAACAATTATTAAGCAAGAATTACAGTTACAATATTAAAGAAGATATCCTATCTATGTTATATTTGTGAGTCTAAGGTTTTATATCTAACCCATCTTTTATCATAACTGAGGAAATTATAACTATCTAGTCTTCAACCACATCAAAGACCTCAGAAGTATTGGTCCCGAGAGAATGTTGGGCTTCTAAGACATTTCCATTTGGAAGTTTGTCTTCTTGGCACAAAATGGCCTACGGAGAAAGAACTGACCCTGCCTCAACTGTTGACAGTACGAATGCAATGCTGTCCTTCCTGGACAAGCGGGACACAAGGAAAGCGACCACTGTACTCTGCCAAGACAGGGTAAGATGGTCTTTCAGAATTCCTGCTTCTGAAAATGGTCTGTCAGATACTCTAGGCCTGTAGCCAATTTGAATGCACCAACAATGCTGAGAAACATTAGGTGACTGTCCAGGCTGCCAGCTGTCTCTGTCTACTCTTGCAAGACTCCCGAAAGTTGCTTGCATCCATCTTCCATTTCTCAGGTACCATTATGTTCCTTCTCAGGTCTTTGATGGGATTGAAGACTAGCAGTTATAGTTACAAATTATATATATATATATATATATATATATATATATATATATATATATATATATATATATAATCTTAGATAGAACATATTAAGTATTAGATTCAGGTTCTTTAGGATAGGATACCTTTTGGAATGATCTTTATAACATGCCATTTACCTACGCTCTAGATGTCTCTGGATTTTAGTATGTGTTTCTTGCTTGATATTGTTCGCATTGGTTGTAGTTCCATCTTATCTAGGTCATTATCCCTCATTATTCTTGGACAATATTTGATAACCATTCCTTTGTATATAGTCTTGTATTAGGTTAGAACCTTCTTATTTAGACAAAAGGGGGAGATGTAGTGGGTAGCCATTCCAACCTTGATCTGGAAGTTCCAACCCCCATTGAGGCTTCGGTAACTGTCACGCCTACAAGGTGGGGCCAAGAGAGGACCCTGAAGACCCGAGATCCGAGATCCGGTTGCACCCCCTCTCTTCCTGCTTGGACTGGGGACGCAAGAGGTAGACCGAGGAGAGTTTCCCAGAGAACACCACCGGACTGTGCTGCGTCTTTCACAGAACCCGCCACCTACCTATCCCTTCATTTCTAAGTTATCCCATTAAATAAATCTCCCTTTTAACTACATGGAGTGGCCTTAATATTTCACCAATATCGAGTGCAAGATTTTTTTTTTTGTACCACCTACCCCAGGCCAGCTTTCTTCATATTTAGCTTAAATCTATCAGCCTGATTAAAGTTCACTGCAGTGTTTCCATTGATATTTTTGTTTTTCATTTGGAAATAGGATTTTCACATGTGTAACTGGGCATGGGTTTTAAAATGAAATCATCCTTGATTTCGGCCTTAAATTCAAATATTGGCATTATATAAGAGAAAGAAGATGGTGTCTGGGTTCACGGAGACACAGGGAAGAAGGTGGTGTAGAAAAAAAGGCAGAGCCTGGAGTTCTGTCACTCTAAGCCAAAGTACATGAGAAGTCACTGGGAATTAAGAGAGGCAAGGAAAGATGATCCCCAGAGCCCTCGGAGGGCTCACCGCAGCTTGATTTCAGCCTGTGTGTCTTCGCTGGCGTCATCTTTGTAATGAAATTTCATGATCAAAGTAACTTAGGGAGGAAAGATTTATTTGGTTTACACTTCCACATCATAGTCCATCATCAGGACCGGAACTCAAGCAGGGCAGGAACCTGGAGGCAGGAGCTGATGCAGAGGTCATGGAGGAGTGCTGCTCACTGGCTTGCTTCCCATGGCTTGCTCAGCCCGCTTTCTTATAGAACCCAGCACCACCAGCCCAGGGATGGCACCCATCCTGGGCTGGGCCCTCCCCCATCCATCACTAATTAAGAGAATGCCCGGTAGTGGGATCTTATGGCTGCATTTTCTCAGTTGAGGTTTCCTCCTTTCAGATAACTCGAGCTGGTGTCAAGTCGACAGAAAACTAGCCGGTACCCTGTGAAAGAGTAAATTGATGTTGTTTATAGTGATTTGTTCGGCGGCCCTAGAGAATGTGATTCCCGTGTCCTCTTGGCAAGTGGTGTGAGCTCTTCTTGTCATTGCACAAACAGGCTGCCACTCAGTCACAAGCCCACAAGAAAGTCAGTTGTCTGCCTTGCTTTGTTTGTTTGTTTGTTTGTTTGTTTGTTTTTGAGTCAGGATTTCTCTGTGTAGCTTTGCACCTTCCCTTGAACTCACTCTGTAGCCCAGGCTGGCCTCAAACTCACAGAGATCCACCTGCCTCTGCCTCCCGAGTGCTAGGATTAAAGGCGTGCGCCACCACCCCCCAGCCAGTTGTTGGCCTTTCTGCCTAGAGTGGGTCTGAGGAGCCCCAAGGAGATGCATGGCTGGGAGTCCACACGTCATCTAGAATATCTCAGTACCACCTGCAAAGATAAGTGATCCCCTGGGAAACTCTGGCTGAGCAGTCAGGGAGGTGGGTCAAGCCCCTCCAGGAGTGAACCTGTCCCTTGACTCTGCCGCTAGACACCACCAGCAGGGTTTGACCTCTGGACACAGTCCTCCAATCTCTGCAGCCATCTCCACACACCTTCTTCTTCATTTGCCCCCCTCCTCTCCCCGCTTGCCTCCCTTTAATAGAAACTCTTGTGATTACATTTAGGGCCCCATCTGATGATCCAGAGTAGGCTGCCCACTTCGAGGTCCTTCATTTATTTACATTTACAAGATCTCCTTGCTATATAAGATGATGTCTATATATTCCAGGGACTGAGATATGGGTGAACTTGGATTTGGGAAATTGGGGCTATTTTTCAGTCCCCCATAAATGAGCAGCCCTTCCTAAAGCATCTCCCTTCAAACATGGATCCCATTGATTCAGTCTGGTCAGAAACTCTGCCCTCAGCTAATATCACAGTGTGAGCTTCAGCTATGTGTGTGGGTAAGGCATACCACCCCAAGGCAGCTGCTGCTTTCCCAATCTTGGGCCATCCTGGAAGAAATGCTTTCCTGGCCTGCAAATTCCTGAGAGCAGGGAAGGGCTTGCATTTTGTCTCCTTCTGGGTTACAGTTTAGAAGCCAGGGGAACTGGGTCTTTTGCCACATATTCCTCTGACCACCTACTGTGTTCCATGCATGCTCAGGATACTGATTTGCTGAGACCCAAAGCCAAACCCTGCCCCGAAGGAATTTAGGATCTTGTAGGACAGTTAAATCAGTACAGGAGGAAATGATAACACAGAGCAGGGGTGCAGTTGTTGTTTTGGAACTTGAGAATGTGGTCGGTTGTCCTGAAGAGTCCATATAAGTGACGGTGGTTGTGGGGCATGTGAGCGAGCTTCCCGGGGATGCATTACGATGAATCCCACCAAGGAGAGAAAGATACCTGAACATAAAAAAGGATTTGGCCACATCAGGGGCCTAGTTGGGAATCGCAGAGACTGGACAGGGCCAGGCTGTGTCTGCAGAGGTGACTGATGAGAGTTCCAGGACCGTGGAGAGATTGGAATGTGACAGACCGACCAGAGACATTCCCTTGTCTTGGGACAGCTTGAGCCTCCAGGGCAGCCATTCCTTGCCCATCTGCGTCAGAACTATCGTCCCATGACCAGCAGATGAAAACCTTTGGAATCTATTGACTTAACAGACCAACCCCAAAGCGAAGACTGTCATGAACAGCATCCTGGACCTATAGAAAAGCTTCTCCCATCTGCCTATAATCACCTCTCAGAGGTGCTGACCAATGTATTTTAAACTTGCCTTGATTTATGACTGTATTTGTTCTGTAAAACTTCATGAAGCTGATTTCACATTGGGATATGGAATTTGGGGTAACCTAAATCTGTATTCCTGGGCCATGGTCACTCAACTCCTAAACTATCTCTTGTTCCCTTTAAGATGAGAGATACGGGGGGTTGGGGATTTAGCTCAGTGGTAGAGTGCATGCCTAGCAAGTGCAAGGCCTTAGATCTGGGGGGTGGGGGGACGGGAGATACGGGTTTTACATCGACAGGTGAATAGCTTGTGAATTTAGTCAGAGGCCAGGGTGAAGCAGGGGTGGAGGACAGAAAGGGGGTAATTTTGCAATTCAGGGGTGGAAATGAAGCATACCTTTGTAACTTTATTTTTTGAATATTTAACAACAGTGAAATGTTCATATCATTTGTTTAAGATGACATGCGTTTGTCATTGTGGGAATTATTTCCTTAAATGCCTCCAAACACCATTGGCCCGTCCATGATCTCCACTTTAGAGATGACGATCATCTTTAGAGATGAAGATTCAACGTCTGCCACAGCCTTGCAGTGGTAGGGGGGCAGAGCCAGGACTGAGCCTGTGACTGTCCGCAGGGTTTCCGATTCTCCGTACTCGGCATATGGTGTAGATGTCATTGTGAAGGTAAAGGAGTAGAGAGCCTGAAAAGATTTGAAAGCATAGGCGTGACAAACTATGCCTGGCGTGGGGCAGAGGAGTCTGTCCCTGCATGGTTTTGGAGTTGAGCTGGAAGCAGAGTCAGGTGATGTAGCATGAATCTTCAAAGTTCTTATTAATAAAATCAAACCTGAGGCGAGTTATTGGGGTCAATACTGGTAGATCAGAGAGACAGAACAAGCCACAGCTATCTCACCTCACCAGTTCCTCAGCTGGTCCTGTTTCCTCAGACTGGAAGCCTCTGAGTCCTCATCCAGAATGAATCTCAGCTGAACTGTGCTGCTTCAAAGCCTGAAAGCTTAACCAGCCAAATGCTTCTAGTTACTGGTCCTCACGCCTTATATACCTTTCTGCTTTCTACCATCACTCCCTAGGATTAAAGGCTTGCTTTCTGAGATTAAAGGTGTGAGTCACCATGCCTGGCTCTTTCCAATGTGGCCTTGAACTCACAGAGATCCCAGATGGATTTCTGCCTCTGGAATGCTAGGATTAAAGGTGTGTGCTATCACTGACTAACTAGTGGCTTTTCTGTTCTCTGACCCCAGATAAGTTTATTAAGGTACACAATATTTTGGGGAACACAATACCACCATAAGCTGATGCAGTGTGACACTGAGCCCTGGGCATAGCATGCCCTGGGCATCACG